>NW_010290416.1:0-8915 GCF_000700745.2 Antrostomus carolinensis | reverse complement strand
TTTAACTTAGCTGGCAGCCAGACAAGACACAACCACTTGCATAAACCCCAGTGACTGTTTCATGCTTGATTAAGCTGTTTTCCTACAATCTTATGGCACATCATCTTCCTTACATACTTTAGGACTTACTCTGGCAACCTAAATCCAGCCATATCACCATATCTATTGTTACTTATTGATAGACTCTAGCTTTCCAGGTATGCTTAGGTAACAAGAAAAACTAGATTGAAGGACACATGCATAATGTAGACTTTTACACAAATATCCTTTATTACTCAAGACCTAGTGTTTGTGTATTAAAATATCCTCTGGAGATTCTTATTTCTAGTTTTTCTCCTGATCTTTCAGAGCTAGAGATAGATGGACTGGAGCAATTTTTATTACAAAAAAACTTCCCTCTGTTAAATTTGAATTCCAAAAGTTACCTTAGCTTTCTTGAATCCAAGTATGACAAGCAACTGGATAACATAAAGCTGTCAAAGTTCTCTTTGAAACCGGTACTTTTTCTTCTTTTTCAGTTAAGTGATCCAAACTTCTGAGAAACAGAAACTTTTCAGGAGGTGGTTTTATTTTGGTTTGTTTGTTTGTAACAAATTTAGTTGCTGCTTATTTATGCCAAACCTTTTTGGAGAATCATAAGATCATTTAGGTTGGAAGGGATCTCTCGGTAAGATTTAGTTCAACCCCCCTGCTCAGCATGTTCCTTAGGATCATGTTCAGTTGGATTTTTAACATTACCTTGTTAAATGGTAACAAGGAGACTCCAGAGCCTCTCTAGGCAACTTGTTCCACTGTTTGACCACCCTCACTGTAAAAGTTTAAGTGGAATTTCTTGCATATTAATTTGTGTCTGATGCCTCTTGTCCTTTAACTGGAGACCACTGAGGAGATACTGCCTTGGTTCTCTGCTTCCTGTTCTCAGATCTTTATACACATTGATAAAATTCCTTTGGCTTGCTGACAACCCTCTTGGAAATGCAACCCAGAATTTATCTGGTTTTTATTTTGTCCACCAAAGCAAAATAAGGGGTGGGCATGATGTGCAGAGCAGTGCAGTGATGAAATCCTCAAACTAGCAATGTTTCAAGCCAGAATGACCACAGAACACAGGTAACTGCAAGAAAAAAAAAATAATCCAGCATTATTATCTTTGGACTGGAAAGAAGATGGACATTTTGCAGCTTGCTCCTGAGCTTTAAGAGCTGCTTTTCAGCAGGTCAGGTAACTTGGTCTCGTTGCAGTTGTGAGAGACACCACTTCCTTTCTCCTGCAGGGGTGATCAGTAGCATTTCAGGTGAAATGGTGAATATATTTTCAGTGCCCTCCCATCCAGAAATCGCCTTCCTGCTGTGATCACCCTAGTAGCCCATCACTTTACCTTTTCATCCAAACTTCTTTCTTGATTATCTACTGTTTACATAAACTGGTCACACTTCTGACTGATGCAGAAGTGTAGCCCTAAACTGTTTAGTAAGCACAGCATATCTTTCATCTCCATGTCGAATGCTGAGTTTTGGCCATGAGTACAAAATCCTTGTGCAGAAATGTATTAATTAGATGTCTCAGGCTCAATGAGATAATTTTTCAAAGTGTGATGACTTTTAGATGCCTGTTTGTCCATGTGAGAGACATATGTAGTCTTTTACAAATCTAGTCCAAAATGACTTATCAGAAAGACTTGCCAGCATACTTTTAAAAAATAAGCTTACTGTTTTATTTATGTATACATCTATTTAATAAAGTAATAAGAATTAAGATAAGAACTGAAATAAATATCTAGAAAGCAACTGTTGTATAACAAACAGATTTTTCCCTAGATTCTGAAAATAAAGTTTAATTGTAGGGAATCAAACTTACTCTGTTTTTTGTTTGTTTTTTTGCTTTGCTTTTGTTTTTTTACTACAATAGAGATGCATTCTCTTCTATGTACTTCTCATTGAAATTTATATTGCTCACAGCAAGAAAAATGGTCAATTTCCCCTATACTCAGTTCTTCCTAGCGATGTCTTTCATAAGCATAAGGAACCATAAAAGAGATTGCAAAAAGAATGCTTTTTCTTTTGTCTTTCAAAACAGGGGGAAATGAATTAAATAACATAAAGCTTCATAAGCATAAGGAACCATAAAAGAGATTGTCTTTCAAAACAGAGGGAAATGAATTAAATAACATAAAGTCATTAGTTTTATTTTGTATGACGGCAACAACTGTCAAGTTTTAGGCTAAAAGGAACTGTAAGATAATGATAATATATAGAAACTGATATTTAAGGAGACCTGTTGTTAGACCTGAATAGGGACTCTTATATTTAGGAATATTTAGATATAGGTTGTGAAAAAGAAACAGGCCTCCTAGTTCATTTTATTACATCATTCTTATTGACTCAGAATTAGAACAATGATGTCCAGACTCCATTTTATTGTCTGTGCTGTATATTTTCACCTCTATAATAAGGATTTTCCCAGCTTCCCAACTCTGAACATTTCAAAATAGTCTTCTCACTGAAATTGTTTGTTAACTAACATTACCATATCAAATTCAGGAAAGTATTTCCATGAGGTAGTAGGCCCCATATATAATACATAACTTCACAATCGGTACTATAGGGTGTAGGTAACAACACTGTGTACTGCTATCACCCCATGGCCTCAGTCTTTTTAAGTGCAGGCATATTAATGAAAAAAAAAACATCAAAAAAACCCAACCAAACAAAAAAAACCCATTGATTTTGCACATACTTTTTACTTCAAGTAGCAGCATATTTTATAGAATTACATCTCAGTATTAAAACCACAAAGACACTGAGTCCCCTGTCATATACCTGCCTGGCAGGACTCCTCTTAAGTATCACTTTCTCAGCAGAAGGTCACAGTGTTAATGCAACCTCCTGTACGAGTTACTTGTTTTGTGGAGCACTGAAACAAAAATGCAGTTTCTTCTTTTCAGTTTAATGAGTCTTGAATCACAGGCAAAGAATTCATCTTGCCTTTTCAGGAATTTATACCAGAAATACAAGCAAGAAAGTTTAGTTGTTAAAAAGACTGGAGCTACTGTGAAATAACTATCAGTAGACTAAATAAAACTCTCAGTAAGAGCATGTTATTCTTCCCAGAGGACTGTGTGAAAGTCATGTTACTATGAAACAGCCACAGTGCTGTGAGCTCATTATTGTACCTAGACAGTCTGTTACCACTGACATAATAATCTTTACCTATACCTGAGCTATTTATATATAGAGAGAAGTAACTGTGTAATAAATGACCTGAAGATCTTAAGAAAAACAAATTTATTTAGACCATTTGTTTCTGGTTTCTAAATAAAGATGTGACTGTATGCTGGAATACACCTAGTCACTGTTATGGTGGAAAGTATAATTCAGAGATCTACTAAAATAAGTCAATAGCCATTATTAAAATTATAAAGGTTAAAAAAATATGTTTACCTTGCATTCTATAATGATTGGTACCAGAGACAACTTTCAGAAAATAGTAAATTAATAGGTGGAAGTCCTATATATGCCATATAATTTCACCCACAGAGTCCACTTACTCTGTAATACTGTTAAACTAGATTATTTTAAGTGGAAGTTTGAAAGCTGACTTTATTACAGGGTATAAATAGGTTCTCAGGAAAGAAAGAATTGAAAAGAGCATGGATGAATGACTGCTATCTCCAGTATGACCTGACATGCTTTCCACTGCTTCTCAGTGCAACAGTTTACCAGCTTTCAGGTATATAGCAGAAGTGTAAGCATGATCATAACTAATGTAACTTTAACCAGAAAGAACAAAATTAACTTAAGATAATGTGCACATCTGAACCCCATTGAAGGCAAGGTTTCCTTGGAAGTAGTCAGAAATAATAGATTAACATACTGGCTTCTGAATGCCAGGATATTTTTCAAAACAACTTCCCTATTTGCATCCTTTAACAAAATGTCTTGGAGTATCTCTACTCTGGAGTGTAAATGATTTATACTTCTTTTTTTTTAATTTCCTAATTAAATTTTACCATCCTTTTTAAAAATTATTTTATTTCTTTCATTAGACTAACAGTAACTGCAAACAGATCCTGTAAAACTCTACAAAGGAGTCAAATTCAGTATCAAGTCATTAGTCTTAGGCTAATAGCACACTCACTGTATCTTCCATAGATGGCAAACTCTTTGAAGCCTTCAAGGTCTACAAGTGCTACTCTTTCTTGTATTTAGGGTCTCATGGCCTTCATAATCTAGTTAATGGCAATTTTTGCTTAATCTTAATCTATGTATCTTTTTAACCTATCTGGAAAAAAGAAAGAACATAACACAAAACTATAAACATCTACAGTCCCTAGGTAATTGTCTTGATTTCAGGCAGGTGATTATTCTGGGCTTTTAAAATCCAAACTCATGAGAAATATCTGGGGTTTTTTTGTTTCACCTAGGGACACCAAAAAATGTTCTGGTGAAGTACATGTTGTTATATCAATTCACATATCCCATATTTTTGTGAGGTTTACTAGGGATAAACCATAGATGGGAATAAAGCTATGAGACAAAGCTGGACAGACTAATTTATCTGCAAATGAAGTTTCTGTTAATACTTTGATATAATCAAACAATTGGTGGAGTTGTCTGACAACTGCAGGTCTTCTTTTCCATCTTTTATTCCTCCTGGAGCTTTCCATGTACCTTGTTATAGCTCATTATTATATTTTCCTATAACTAATCTTTATTTCATTATTATCTCTTCTTTCTTTTTATGGCTACTACAACACCATAGATATAATTTTATTATGCAATCCATTTTTTTATTACGTGGCCCTGAGGATATGCTAGGCTCTCAGATAAAAATGGCAGTTGTTATGAATTATGCTAAGGAAATAAAATGGTGTAATATGTCATGTCCCTCTTTTCTAGAAATCCACCATTTTTTAGATGGAGATTTTTTTAAAATAATAAATCTGAATACTGTCATTTAAATCCTATGTCTATAATAATGAAACCACATAGGAAATTGTCATATTTGGAAATATTTGCCCAGTTTGGATTACTTCTGCATCTGCTGGTAACTTATGCACACAAAGGTGAGTTTGTAACAACCATTCTGAAAAGTGTATATTAGAATAGAGTACGTATTTAAAACCTTTTTACAACAGAACATGACAATAAAGACATACTTTGTATTTACAGCTAATAGTGTAATAGATACAATTTGGTGTTAGTGTCTGTTAAATGCACAAACTTTAAATGTACAAAAACCTGCAGTAAACAAATCACTTGCCTAAGTGATTGCATGTGTAATTGGCTAATTTAAGATGTGACAGCACAGACATGTAAATATTACCTAAATAAAATTTCCTCAAGATTTTGATGGGTTTAAACCAATGTCTTTTTGGAAATTTTATAGTGTTAAAAACAGGAAAACATTCAAAGTCTGATATAATGCTGTCTTCTTCAGAAAGGGTTATACAGAATCTCAATTCATGAGTTCTCTGGCTGGTTAAGTATATGAAGAAGGCACCAACTTCTGTTAAAGTTCAGATGAGTTTCACCAAAGAAAGGCATGAAAGTTTTCATAGATTTTGACACATACTGACTTCACTTATTCTGCTGTGTGTGTTTACATTGATTACCTTGACCTTGGTTGATTATATAGGTGTTGAATATGAATTAATGCATATGTGAGTTGAATGTGCTAAGGGTGTGGAATGTAAAATTATTATATAACTGCTAAGTACTATGACCTAAACAAGTCATAAGTCACTCACTCTTGCTAAATGCTTCAGAGATACATATTAATTCCATTTGACTGTGAGTTCGTACATGTATATGCATATATATATGTATATATGAGAAAAATAAATGTTATATTAAATTTATACAATGCAATTTGAAATATAAATACAGATCAAAGGCAAGGTAACTGTAGTATGTTGTCTGAATAATAGTTACAGGAACAGAGAAAGGACAACCATTTCAGTGAGGCCAGCTGGGATTATGGCCTTTAAAAACATATTACATACACATAATTTTTTTTTGGCTGCCTGAATCTAGGACCATCTGTTTGGATGGCTGGGTGCCCATTTAGAAGTTGGTAGAGCCCTTGCCATTAAGCAGAGATGCCAGGTATCAATAGGATTGAGATGAGAGGGCCTGCAGAACACTGCAAAGGACATCTGTTCACCAGGAAAAGAGGAGGGAAGTCCATCTTCTGTGACAGCCCCACTACACTGACACCACATGCCTCCTTGCACCTAATGACACCTGCTCATAATTACATGCCAAAATAATAAGAAAAAAATGAACTATCCCTGAACAATGGAAAACTGGTAGTATGAACTTGTAAAGGCCTCTGTGGCTGCCAGGAAAATAGGTTTCACAGTGGAGGCATTTGAGAAACCAAGGAAGACCATATGGGATATCAGAATGAAAGTCCAGGCATTTTGTATACTAACAAACCCTTGGCAAACAATGTTTCTGGGAAACAAACAAAACTACAAAAACAGCAAATGAGGAAGATCTAAACGTAAATTTTTTGCACTTATAATTAGAAGTAGACAACAAATTAAAAACACTAACCAATCATTAGAAGGATATGTTATTCCTCTGCATGCCTTATGAAGAAACAGTATAACTTGTAAATCTTCAAGTTCATAAAAATTATGGATTATATATTATAAAATAAATAAATACATGGTAAACCACCTGTTTTATCTTGTTACCTGTCACAATATTGTAGCTAACTAATTGACCAAATTAATCCTTCTGCCAGATGACACGGCAGTATGGTACTTACATAGAGACACTGAATTTAGTTCATTATAATTATGGTATGAGATTTTTACATATAGGTCCAAATTCAAGTTTTGTATAATCTCCAGCTTCAAAGAATATGTAAATTGAAATTTATTTGCAGTTTTGTCAGCAGGTCTGCAAAATCTCTTTTGGACAAAGTTGTGCGGAATACATATGGCCTCAAGTTGCACCAGGGGAGGTTTATATTGGATATTAGGAAAAATTAATTCACTGAAAGCATTATCAACCACTGTAACAGGCTGTCCAGGGAAGTGTTTGAGTCACCATCCCTGGAGGTATTTAAAAGACATATAGATGAGATGCTGATGGACATGGTTTAGTGGTGGACTTGGCAGTGTTATCTTTATGGTTGGACTAGATGATCTTAAAGTTCTTTTCCAACCAAAAAAATTCTTGATTCCATATAAGAACTGCAATTCTAATTCATAAACCAGGTGTTTTTAGTCCAGTGTCCCAACCTTGACAGTTGTCAATAAAAAATGCTTTATGCTAAGTATGAGAACTAGTGCTTCTTCTACAAAGTGATGTGTGTACAGCAAAAACATGTCTTTGATTTACAGATATTTTTTTCTACATACAGGCAGCTGAGAATTATTACTTATCTGTTAGCTGAAGGATAGATGAAAAGATTAATTATACATTCAAGAAGAATATCCTTAGTTTGTGTTTTCATTTGAAAACAAAATATATATTATTTTAAAAGCTAGGCTCTATTTGGTTAAAATGAGTTTTGCCGAATTAGCTCCTTTATGATCATTTCACACTGAATAATATAGCACTGTGTGTTTAGGATGTACTTCTGAATCATAGGAAGCAATTATTATAATGTCATCAGTTGAAGACAACCACAGAATTTATTTTTTTATGGGTCCAGGATTTAAATCTACATCTTATTGTAATGGATGACATGGATCTCTGCCTTGGGACAGGTCAGCAGTCAGGAGTCGGTTGAGAACTTATAGGTGAAAATTAGAAGGCAGACCTGCATTGTTACTGTTGCAGTGGATATCTGCTACAGACTTCCTGTTTAGGAATAAGAAGTAGAGGAATTCTTCAAACACATGGAAGAAACCACACATTCTTTGGCCTCATGGTGATATTAACCACCCTGGTGTTTGCTGGAAGGATAATACAACAGGGCTCAAGAAATAGAGCTTTCTTGAGTGCAGTGGTGACAATTTCTTGTCACAGGTAATTGAGAAGCCAGCAAATAAAAGTGTTTTACTGAACTTGATATTTATGAAAAAGGAAGAACTGGTCTGGGGTGTGAAAGTTAGAGGCAGCCTTGGCTGCAATGATTGTGAGGTGGTGGAGTTTAGGAAGACAGAACAGGGAGAAAATCAGGATGGCATCCCTGGATTTCAAGAGAGCAGACTTTAATCACTTCAGAGATCTGTTTGGATGTTTGGAAGAATTGTATTGGGTACAGCCCTGGAGAGAAGAGAGGTCCAGGAGAATAGGTTGATATGAAAAGATAACCTGCACCAAGCTCAAGAAAGGTGCATTCCAAGAAGTAGGAAGTCAAAGGTGGCAGGGACCTATATGGATGAACAGGGATCTCTTGTCTGAATTCAGACGTAAAGAAAGATCATAACAGGTAGAAGTAGGGGCAGCAGACCCAGGAGCAGCACAGTTTCTGTCCAATTAAACAGGGATATGGGGTTAGAAAAGCCAAGGACAAACTGGAGATGAATCTGGCAAAGCTTATGAAGGGCAACAGGAAATGTTTCTATAGGTGAAAAAAGAGCAAAGATAAGACTATGGAAAATATAAGCCCACTACAGAGTGAGGTAGGGGATTTGGTGGCAAAGGACACAGAAAATGGTCAGGTCACTAATGACCTGAATGATGGGACAGCATGCACCCTCTGCAAGCTCACAGATGATAGAAAACTGAGAATAGTGGCTGATATTCCAGATTCAGCCACATTCAGAAGTACCCAAAAAGGCTGGAGAAATGAGCAGAAATGGACCTCATACAGTTCAACAAAGGGAATGCCAAGTCTGTCATCTGGGAGGAACAACCCCATGCACCTGTATATGGCAGGGGCTGACCAGCTGGAAAACACCTTTGCAGAAAAGGACCTGAGAGTCACACAGAATCACAGAATGTTAGGGA
>NW_010290415.1:0-22209 GCF_000700745.2 Antrostomus carolinensis | reverse complement strand
CTTGGCCTTGTTGAACTTCATGAGATTTGCAAATAACCCACCACGTCCAAGAAAGCTGTGCCCTGGCAGCATCTCGGGGCCGTGAACGTGGCTGTCCCACATCCCGGTGCATCCATCGCAAGCCTGTACCACGTAACACGCTAACAGAAGTCTGCTGTGCCTCGTGCAGAGGCTGAAATGCTTTTGGCAGTGAGAAAACAACGCACAGCGCTGACTGACTGCAAGAGAATTACTCCCGAGTTAAGCATCAGCAATCCACTGCAAGCTGTCTGCGAGAGAGAGCCGCAACAGGAAAACAATGAAGAATTACACTGTCAAAGTGTGTTCTGTGGTATTTTCCCTTTTTCTTTTGCAGAAGTGTGAGTCACTTGGGGAATGTTAGAAAGAACTCAAAAAATAGATTCAGTGTCAAAACTACTTTAAACAGGCGAGTTTCTGTTGTGCAAAACCTTGACAGAAGTAGACTCAGTATGCTGTGTTTTTGTTTTGGTTGATGGCTGGCAGGAATTAAAACTAAGCAGATTCTAAAAAAGAATTCTGTGAGCATTACAGATTTTTTTTTTAGCAATTGCTTCTTGCAGCTGAACCTCTGTGACTCTTAAAAAGCAGTCGAAAGCACTGGGCTTGTGCTCTGCAACCTGACTGTGCAGAGCTGCTGCATCTGTGTAGACATGCAGAGTGTCTGCTTTGGAAGGCATCTTTCAATCATAGCTGATTTCCCTGTCGCTATGTGCAGAAGAGTGGGTTGGAGGCAGCCTTGAAGCATCCCTTAAAATGCCATACAGACATATAACCAGTGGTGTGTTCACAGAGGTATGAGAATTCTAGCTCAGAAGCAGAAAAATCACTTATGTATCCCTAAATACTAAATATAAGAATTATGTAGCTGTGCATATACTGTCTGGATTTGTCTATAATATCTTCATCTACTTGATGAACATTTTTAAAAAATTCCCAAGTGTTTAATCACCTGGAAAATACAAGAGAGTCCTGAATTTTCCCTGGGATCTGCTAACACAAAGCGTTTTGTCTTTGAGGAGTGTCACAGTAGATTATGACAGTTGATGTCTGTCTTCTGCTCAAACAGATTGCATTTGAATGGAATATCACAGAATTGCAGAATAGTTGAGGTTGTGAGGAAAATGCCCAGTCAAACCCCCTGCACAAAGCAGGTGCAGCCAGAGAGGTTACTCAGTGCTGGTACTGAATATCTCCAAGAATGGAAATTTCACATATTCAGCCACTTTCTCCTGATAGCTTATAGAGCTTTGTGCTATCTGAACAGTGTCTCTGACCTGGCACTCCATGGTATGTGGGTAAGTCCTTGTATTTGAGTAGGCAGCTGTTAACCTCAGGATGATGTTTTGTCCTCTGGGCTTTGTGATATGTCCATGCAGGACAGCTTGCAGGATTGAGACCTCTCTCTTTCTACATTCTACTTTTTCTTGCTTTCTACCTGGTATGTTATCTACACTGAGTGAATTGTGTCATATTATCTCATAATTAGAGTAAATATGAATATAATAAAACTATAGCTACAATACAGTAAAGCTTCTGCTCTTAAACCACTATCAGTTTTATTTCTTAATAAGTCCTTTTTGGCTTCAAAGAATAGAAAAGAACATTCATTCTTTCAAAACGGTGACATCTTTGAAAGCTGTGGGTAAATATATTCCTCATTTTACAATGACAGATTTGACTTTAAAACCTGACAGTCTCAGATCTCATAATTTTGCATGCTCCATTTGTTCATACTCTTTCATTTCCTATGAGACCTTGCTTTTTCCTAAGACTATGGACTTTCTGAATGTATCATGAATTCTGTATTGCCATAAAACAAATAGACTTCTAGTTTTACTTTATATATAATGGAAAGTTTGTCCTGGGATTGTTTCTTTAAATAAACCCAACATGTAAACCTGGTCTCTACTACCAGTTTTCACTTTAGAGAGGCTGTGCCATGCTGAGGCATGCCTCATGTATATCCCAGCATCCAGAGAAGCAGAATATGTTCCTGTCACTTGAAGAGATGGCATTAATATGTGGAATTGCAAGATGAGTCAGGATAGTATCATTTGCAGTGTAAATGGGGTGTTATCTGCTACAACCTGAGTTGAAATGAACCTGATATAGACTGCAAAGAAACTGTTAGATCAGCAACTAAACAGAGCTAAATAAGCAGCTGTAGCCAACAGTGCAAGTTAGAAGGAATGAGCAGTGAAATCATTAATTATTCTTTCATAGTATGTTTTTTCATTTGGTTCCCTTTGCAATTTAAAATACTTAGCCAATAATTTTTGTCATAAAAATATGAAGTGTGTTAACAGTACTGTCTCAGGAAGCAGGGCAATATTTCATCTGGAGAAATAAACCTTAGTCTACTGGTTTTGTATTATTTGATTGATTTCTTTTTTGTATTACTTAATTGTGCTTTTTTTTCATTGAACAATGAGGTGAGAGGAGATAACAGGTCTTAAAACTAGGTCAGAACCAACCACAATAATGATATTAACTGAAACATATAAAACCAATTGGTTAGAATAGTACTAAAAAGGTGAAAACAGCATCTGCATTGTGAATGGAAGTAGAGATAATGGTAATGTTCAAAATTCGAATCAAATATTCTAGATTAGACTGGAATATTTTTAAAGGAGGACAGTGTTAGGGATAAAAAGGCTAGTCTGAGTTTTATTCTTGGCTCTGACAGAGGTTTCCTGAGTGACCTTCAGAAAATCAATTTCTGTTCTGTAACAAAGGTGACATTGAACTTCTCCACTGCCCAAGGTTGCGGTGGTGCTTGTTTCATTGTTTCTGAAGCTCAAATTGGAGGTACTGTACAAATATTAATAAACCAGGAAATCAATTGTATAGAGCTTAAAGAGTTTAGGCAAGTATGCAAGTTAGACCCTCTGAAAATGTTAACACTGACCTCTTCTTAGGACACATGTTCACTGTACAGCTTGTGGAAAGTGCCATACATGGTGATGTGCAGATGACAAACAAATTAATTATAGTTTCTTTTTCCTTTGAGTTCCAGTAATGGAAAAACAGCCTATCTCTTCCACATTGAGAAAGGAAAATGCTTTCAGCATTAATTGTATTTACTGTTTAGTGAAGACCATTCATTAAGGCTGATTAAAACTGTTCATCCAAACAGTTGCTTTATATAATTTTTCTGATCTAATTCTTCTGTGTTCTTTAATTTTAGGAGATATGACTTAATAAACATCTCTAGTCCTGACTAGAAGGAGGTGTGCATAGCAGTGGATTTCTTAACAAAATAGGAATTCACAAAATAGAAGGTAGTTTTTACTCAACAGAGCTCTTGCAAAGGGTCAGGCTGTTTGGAAAGTATTTTGAGATCCTTGGGTGAAGGAAAAAGTTTGGTATATGCTGCACTGAAGATGTGTGGACTTTGCTATATAATTCTTCCTATACTGTCAAAAAAATAAACCTCCATTTGATTTTAGTTCTGGGATTATCTGGACTGTGGATGCAGATTTGGGGGTGAATGTTGACCTGTAGCAAGCAAGTTCATTTTCATACATGATCAGACAGAAGATCCAACGCAGAATCCATAGCAGGACTCAGATCCGATGTTGGCAGCAGCAGTGCAGGGCCCTGCTCACCAGTTTCTGTCTCAACTTGCTTGGTCAAGGCAGCTGTGCTCAAAGCACAGGAGCCTTTCAGAGCCTCCTTTCACCAGGCGATGGCAGCAGGCCTGGTCTGTGGTGTTGGGTGTAGAAGGGTGCAGTCACCCCTTCAGAAGGTACAAACTACTCAAACTTTGGCTATTTCACCCCCAAAAAATTGGTTGGGTGGAAATATTGAGCAGCTGCCAGTTAAACCAGCTTCTTAAAACATCTGGATGATTCCTTTTGCAGTTATGTCTTCTTCAGTGTGACCTGAGAGAGGGTGCTGTTGTGCTGTACTGCTGATGTAGCACAGTGATCTGACATCATAAATATCAGTGTTATATTTGATGTCGTGGGACCAGACTTTATGGCTTGGTTACTAACTGGGTATTTCATGTGATGTATGTGCACTGTATCTTGTAAACAACAAGATGACACAAGTCAGCTTTCTTTCCAGATAGTTCACATATTGGAACAACCTGAGCTCGGTAGTCATGCCCTGACTATCTTAAATTTTATGGGTAGATTTCACTGTGGTCATCTTTAGTGCATTAGTTATGAATAATCATTACTATAAAAGACACTGAAAATGCTTTGAATTATATTTGCAAGGATTCTTAGAGAGCAGGCTTGATTCTGAGGTGTCTACTCAGCAATATGAAGTGATGCATGCATTCTGTGAAGTCATCAGAGATGAACTTATTTTCCATTCTGTAAAGCTTCAAAAAGGTAGATTATCATATTTGCAACAGTAATGTTTAGTTGTTTATCCTAAAAGGAAGGGAAGAAAAAGTTTACATATTTTAGGATGAGTGAATGGTTGGAGCACAGGACTGAGAATAACTTAGGTTCTCCCTTTTTACTTTGATAACAACTATCTGTTTATGGTCTGTGTGTCTCTTTGGGTACTCTGGAGAGCACATCAATAACCCAGTTTTCAGAAAGAGTGGATATTAATCTCCATAACCTCCATGGAACTAAACAGAGTCTCAAGGGAATTTTAACAGCCACTCCTAAGCATTTCAGTCGAGGTGTCTGAAGTAGGTGGTTGCTCCAACAATATTGATCTTAAGGTCCTTTAAGCCTCGTGGGTTCTTTTAAGTTGTAATTTGACTGGATGTATTACCTGATGTTCTGAGGTGCTAATATCTGTTTGCAAATGTATTAGTACTTAACTGTATAAAAGGATGTTATCCAATATAATTGGGCACCTTAGAGGTAAAAAGCCAAATTTTAGCCCATCCTGTAACTTCATGAGTCGTTTCAATAATGTGGAGGAGGCACACAGGACTGCAAGAGCTAAAGGATTGAGCCTCTTTGTACCTGAAATGATTATATGCTTTAGAAGTTAGTACATTAAGAAACATCTTATGAAAAGACTAGCAAAATAGTCTTGAAAAGTTTTTCACAGATGTTTTTGGTCTCAGAATGAGGGAGGACAGGTTTTGGAATGCAATGCTGATTGTCTTTGATTCAGAGTCTTCTCATAAGTTTGAATAGGCAACTATTTCAGAAGGTAATTATGTACTTATGTTTCAGTAATTGTCTGATTCGGTTTGAAGTGTGATTGATGTGCATCCAGCTGCCCTTATTTACCACACTGATAACATAACAGTAAATACTACTGTTGTAATTTATAATTTAATTAAGCTATCCATAGGTTTACAGAAAAATGTATCCTCTTAGCTAGCGAAACCAAGATGAGGTTGGTCTGCTATGAATCATTAACACTAATAATTGAACATCCAGTTGAGGGCTGGAGATCTAGTACTTTGATCTTTTGGAAGATTCTAACGGAACTTTCAGCTTCACAGGCAGTTAATCATGTGCTATACCATATGTAGAACAAACTCAAGGCAAAATGTGCTCTTTAATTTGCATTTTGTACTGTGTTAATTTTCTGTCTGCGAATAAGAAGTCTGAAGGTACTGGTGGTGAGGATGAGAAGAGATGTGTCAGCAAGAACACCGAAGACTGAATTTGTTGTAGCATTTCTGTAGGTTTCTCAGTGGAAGCTGAGTGGGAAAGGAAGTATATTTGCTGAGGAAATGTTATCCATCTTCACACTTATTTCCAGTGCTTTCATATTCTGGTGCTTTCATACTCATGATACCGTGTTCAAGGTCTAGGCAACGGTCTCCCATTTTCAGACACTTAGAACAGTGAGAAAAAAGAACAGACCCTGGCTTAAAAATGGTGCTACTCATTTTAGTTCTGTAATTACCTTGAAAACATTGCAAAAATTACATAATTTTGCAGGGGAAGGATTAGGTAAGAGTTTGAACATGTAAGTAGAGGGAAAAAGCTTAAAAAAAAAAAGGATGCAATCTCTTTCTTGCTTCAGCTGTGTTTAAATTAGATAACCTCTATAAGGCTTACTTAATGGCATCTTGGTATTTACAATAGCACAGCGTTCTTGTGTTTCTGTGATGCTATTTATTCTGTTCCCTGAAATTAATGATTGTAGAATTCAGAATTCATAAGCATTTTATCATGGCCCGATGTGTGACTTAATTCTGAGCTGCTTCAAATCAAGTGGTTCTGGCACAAAACGAAGTTTTCCTTTGAAATGGATTTGTTCAGAACCAAAAATTTTGAAGGCTGAAAGCACTTGATCAAAACAAAATAAATCCCCTAACTCTACAATGGGGCAAACTTAATAATTTACTAAAGTTACAAAGATTACATAGTTATAACATGCATTTATCTTCTGTTCAGAAGCCTTATTTGGACATGTTTTGTCCTGGAATGGTAACACAAAGAATATGTTCAAGGTGGGAGCTATTCAACTGGGAGTGTGAGTATGTTGTAACTTAATTTACAGCAAGGTATTCTTGCTCTTATTTTTCATTCCACTTAACAGAAGTTGTGGGTGCAGCATCTGGTTATAACTAATTTTGAATTTTTGCTCCTTTTGAGGGAGAAGTAAGATCTAAATAACCAGGGCATTCAAGTATAGGATGTTTGCTTGATTCTTGCAGTGAAGGAATTCTGACAGCTTTGCATTTGAAATGCTGCTTCTTTATCTTTCAGAGAGTATCCATCCCATTAAAACAGAATTTGTGCCAGTTGAAAATGCTGGATTAATTCCAGGACATACATCAGCTTAATTTTTCATTCATCCTAGGAACATGGAAGAATCAAACATCAAACGCATTATGGACAAGCTGTATAAACTTAAATATTCTTCTAAATGACTTAGAAGAATGACATGTTCTAGTAACTGGATTTCTGGCATAATGAAAGTTTCTCAAGACTAATACATAATCTTCAATTTACAAAAAAACCCCTAAGGAGTTCTTTATGCGCTAGCTGAATAAAATGATATAGAGGAAAATTACTTGCTTAATCAATTTAGATATTCAGCTTTAAAAAATTATAACTATTATCGTTATTATCACAAGAATGCCTGTTTTAGCAGTTGTCATTTTAGCACTTTCCAAAAGAAGGCATTAGAGATAATATACAGTTCTTGTCCCGAGTCTGTCACTGACATTTCCTGAGCAACTTTGCCCTTTTAAAAAATACTCTGGGAAAGCCTGGGAAAGAAGTTTGAGTGGCCAGTGAGGATCTCTTGACTGCCATATTGTTAATAGTAAAGCCAAACAGACTTCACTGTTTGTGTTTCTTGTGTAGTTTTGGTGCTGGCTCCTTTCCCTATCCTGATAAATAAAGGTAATCTCTGCGAGGAACAGGCAGTTAATCACACTTAAGCAACGTGCATATTATTAGCTTATCTGGCAGAATCATCCCACCTCCTATGATATTTTATCTGTTTATGAAGAAAATGCTTTCCATAATCATAATTAAAACCCAAAATGACTCACAGTTTGTAAGTGTTAATGAGAATATATTATGCAACCAAACTCTCCTTGTGTCTTGCTTGCAAAGAGGTCACACTGCCTTTGCCTTTTCAGTAAGCTTTTTGTCGATGATGAACTTCTCATTGTTTCCTGAAGTTTATTAACTTGAAGAGAATTTCAAATTTGGAATGACACTTGTGAGAACAGGCTACAGGCATTCCTCCCATTTAGGTAGGAAATTCCCCTTATTATCTCTGTTAAGAAACAAAGCTTTCCAACCAGGACTGAATAAAGAGGCAGGCCTCCAATTCTTCTGGATTATACTTTAAGAACAGGTCTCAGTTAACATCTGCTGCCACTGAATCCAGCTTTTATAGGTAATCTTGATACAATATTGCATCATTAATGTGTTCCATAATTTAGACTTCTTAAAACTGGAATTATTAGATTATTTGGTTATTAAATTTCTTTAACAAGCTGATGACTAGGTCATAATAGCTGAAGTTAATATGACCTTATATCTTGGGATGAAGGTGCTGTGGGTTATGAACTTTTAATTTAATTTTTCCTTTCATGGAATAAAAAGAGGAATATTTAGTCCAAAAATTAAGGCTAAACTTAACAAATGTCTGTAAATATTACAGAATATACTTCATGCATAGTGGCTACAGCTTGTTTAGTGCATCATGCTGGAGGGCTACGCAACAGCACTCTAAGAAAGGTTGTTGGAGTAATTTTTTTTTCCTCTGATACCTGTGTTCTTTGGATGCGTTTGCAGCCTTTGAGTTATGACTGTTGTATTTCAGTTGCACTTTCTGAAGTGTCTGGTTGATAGAGCTGTCCAATTTTGACTCTCAGGAGTTGACCTGTACTCTTGCAGGTGAGGTACCAAATGTAAACCTTTCATACCATTCAACTAAGTCTTCATGTTCCATTACTGTTAGTACTGATTTTATAAAAGTGTTACATGTTCTCTGGCATTTTACAGACTTCAGAGATGACAAAGAGACTCTTTTATAACAACACAGCATGCAAGTTACTGATTTCTGCCATGTATCTGATGATCTTAAGAGTCTTTTCCAACCTAAATGATTCTATGATTCTTAGCCCTTAAGGGTACTGAGGCTCAGCTTTGTACTTTTTCCATTCTGTGAGGTACCTTCTCTCTGACCTTTGTTGGTTGAATCTGAAGAGTTTTGCAGGGAGCATCCTTTCTAAAAAGGGACATAGTGGGTGGCAAGAGTCCCACTCAGCTTCTTCTATTGGACTGAGATTCAAGGAAGATGTGTGAAATATGAATAGAAAAGATAAGAGTAGGGTGCAAACAATTCCTGCCAGAATTATGAAATTGAGGCAGTGCTCAGGACTGAACTTGTAGCAGTTCTGCAAAACAGCATCCTTTAAAGAACCTCATCTGGCTTAGCATCTCACTGGTACTTTTCCCACAAATTGTAGCTGAATGTGGCTCTGCTGCAATGTAGATACAGTTTGTGTCTGAGTGAAGATCTGGGATTTGAGAGTTGTTCTGCTGGCAAGTTGGTTCAAGTCAGAACACGGTCTTCAAAACCAAAAGAGTAAGTAGGAAGAGTCTCACATTGAGAATTTTTAAACTCCGGCCATTTAAAAAATTAAATTTATTTATTTTGAATTATTATGCTTGGGTTTAGCAATAATGAAATTTGGTTTATGATAACAGATGTGCACCAAGTGGGGATGATAACATCAGCAGAAGTAAACAGGAGAAGAGGAATATCTTGTGTGTAGAAAACTCTTCTGTGGATCACACCACTCAGGTCAGGTGTGTCATAGTTAGCAATTGCCCATGGGCAATATCTTTGTACAATAAAACTCTTCTGTGGATCACACCACTCAGGTCAGTGGTGTGATCCACATGGGCAATATCTTTGTACAATAGTATTTTTTATTAAGACTTTTGACATAATTCACTTGGATTACTGATATATTTTTTCCTTGGACTTCTTTGTAAAAGCAATTTTTTTTTCACTTGTGTCTGTCCATTTACATTTGTATGTCTTTATCTTCTAGACTTGACTGTGATTCAGCAGAGAGATGAACACCCTCTTCTCATGAGACTGCAATTCCAGTCTCCACTGCCCACTTCTTATTTTTGTCAGCTAGGCATCTTTTACTTTTTCTCATGTTTATCTCATTCTCCAGAGGAATTCTGTGCAAGCATCTACAGCATGATTCTCTGCTGACCTTTGAACTCTGTTATGATGTCTTTAAAATGTTATTTGATAGTCTTTAGGTTACCTGTACTCAAAGAGCACTTCCTGTCAAGTTGATCACTGCTGACAGCGTATTCAAGCAGCAAGATCCAGGACTGGGTGCCATGATACAGAAGTTTTCATCTATGATTTTTTGACTAATTAGAAGTTGACCTCTCTTTGCTTCAGTTCATTCATGTGTACTGTGGGAACAGTATTAGAGCATTTATGATAGCTAAGTGCTTAAATATTTCCGAGGGAAAAGAGCACCATTTAAAAGGAGATCATGCCAGCATAGTTTTTCTTCAAAGTGCCTCTTTCCCCTCTATTTTCTGCTGTAGAGTCTGATACCTAGAAGTACTAAGGCTACTTAATTCTTGTCCAATTTTCTAAGTATAGTAGGGTGCTTCTGTGCCATTTGCCATTTTGAATCTACCTGTGGGGATAGAAAACTAATAGATGTACAAGTTATCAGCAATTAAACATACGGAGGCAGAATTAGACTCCTAAGTACACAAACAGATTCCATGTTTTAGACTCCTCTAATTTTTAAATTTTTATTTGAATTTGAATTGTGAAATTTGGCCAATGTTTTGCTGATTTCCTTCAGTACTGCCTGTGGTCCAGTTTTCATGTCTACTTTGAAAGCCCACCACCCATCTCTTTTCTAGAGTCATTGAATAGCTTTCTCTAGGACAGTCTCCTTATTTTGCACAACTTATTTTCAAACTTCATTGTTTAATGAAAAGTAATAGTAATCAGCTATTCTCTGTAACCAGTTATAAAGGTAAGAACTTATAAACTTTTATATGATGTTGTCATTCTAATTTTAACAGCACAAAGATATATTTGACATGAGCTTTTACTTTATTTAAAAATAAAATAAAAACCCAGTCTAAAGGAAGCAAAAATTGCTCCTGGGCTAGTACTTTTAAATCCTAGTTTCAGTCCATAAATTTGATTGTAGAGTTAAACTGAAAAACCAGAATATTTAACAAGTAACATAAAATCCTTAAGAATTGGAGATGCTTTCTGCTTTGAAATGTTAGAACTTGGAAAAAGGGAAATTGAAAACACATATGAGCTCATTATTAATAGTAATCGAGATATAACAAGTTACCTGGGATACTTGTGTATATCCTTTTAAAGTTAATAGAAATGATACCTTATATCTGAGAACTTTCCTGACAACATGTGTCTGGAATAGTTGTTAGGCATGAACTATCTAATTATATTCCAGCTTGTTAGAATATAACTCCTGTAACTTGGAACATCTTTAGGTTGATTCAAAACACTCTCAATGAGTTTACAAAAATTTTTGGCCTTCATTTACTCGTAAAAATGTGGCTGAGCAGTGAGTAAATGAGCTGCCTTCTGGTGGCCATTTACATCCTGTGTTTCAGTTCAGTTCCCAGAGACATTTGTTCGCTGAGGAGGTGGTATCCTGACTTGCATCCCTAACAGAGAGAGAAAAAATATACCTTATCGTAAAGAATGGGTTGTCCTAACACTGCTGTCATTGTGATGGGTTAAGAGCGTGGGCTATAGATGGCTATTAATTTTAATAATTGTGTCCTGAATCTGCCCATATATACATATATGATATATATATATATATTAAAAAATATATAAAAATACTTATAAAATCCCAGAAATCCCAGGGACAAGACACAGAACCTGTATGCTGCCTGACATTTTTGACAAACTCTCCAGAATTAATCCGTCTAGGAGCTACTCTGCTGAGCTTAATTATGGAAAGGCTGCATCTGTGTTCAAAGCTGTTGAGAGAGAAAGAAGAAAGTAAAAATGTCCACTGTGTTTGATTAACTGCTTTCAGCCTGATGAATAAAGACAGATGGTTACTAGTTATTTTTCCTTAATGGATTTTGGAGCTCCATTTGGTGGATGAATTAAAGTTATAGGTCCCAAATCTGCCTTTGAAGCTATGCCTGCATAGCTCTTAGTGATTCTAGCAAAGTTTGCATGCATCCAAGAGAGAGGTTTGCCCTAAGGCTGTCGTATATGTTGTTAAAAATCAGTTTTGAAATGAAAACTAAAAGTCAAGTGATAGTTTACAGTATTAATAAAACAAGTTACGAACTATGCACCGCTCAGGAAGGAATCCCCTGCAAGGGATGATTAGTGTGAAGTGCCTGTGCAGACTTATCCCCATAGAATCTGTTCGGATATGACCTCCACCTGGGGCTTGACAATATTTTAATACTGATTTTAAAACTTGGAAAAGTTCATTAAAGTTGCGCTTGATAGTTTCCTCATCTGGAAAGTGGAATAAATAGTTTTATGGTGTAGGTTCATTTGCATGAATCTGTTAGCATGTCTCCAATCGAGGTGGAGAAGGTCTTTAAGACAGGGTCTAATTCTGCAGGCATGCACATGTTTAAAGACATGTGTATGAATATTTCTGTGCTTTACTTGTGTATGAATGTCTATGTTTATTTTTAAGAATGTACATAAGTATCTGTGGGTTTGGGCTCTCGGAGAACATTTAGACCTAATGGGTATTGGGACCCTCATTCAGCAACCTCTTAAATTATCTGTCTAGTTTTATGTGAGGATAGTCATAGTGATTTTAATGGGATTACATATGCTTACATCTAAACAATTTTTGAGTCAGGGGTTAAGGTTACTGCATGATATAAAATGTATAAGAGAGACAATATAATGAAGGGAAACAAAACAACGAAAAATGACACTGAGTATACAGATTTTTCCATCGTTGGAAAATGCCTAAAGAAAAAAATACCATTTAACTAAAATGCTGCCTGCCACAGATCCTTCAAAACCCCCCACAGATCCTGAAAGGGACCTTGAGAGGTCACCTAGTTTGTCCCCCTGCTCCATGGGAGGATCATCTATCACTAAGTCATTCCTGACAGAGAGCTGGTCTCGCTGACAACATTCAAATGCAATTGCGGCGGTTTACAAGCAGCACAAACACTGCTGAAAAGCTACGGGAATGCCCTTCAGATCAGCAGCATTACAGGAGAAATCGGTGACATTCAGTATGTAGCAAACGCACATTCCATCAAAATAATAACCTAAGTCATTGATTATACACAGAGTGAGGTCACAATTCCTCAACAGAAAAAGTACATGGCTTCACCATTCAGAAGCGAGGGACTTGTCCTTCAAGTGTCGGAAAGCAGAATGCCTTCGGGGCAGGTGACACTTTGCCATGGTTGATTACTTCACGCTTTTTGAATCAGCACTCATTTTTCATCTCATTTTGCTTCAGCTTCCATTTCAAAGACTAGCTGATTTAACTGTGAGAAAAATCTAAAAATATGTGAATTCTGCTTATGAGAGGCAGAGATGTTTTAAAGAGTTTGCAGATGGAAGGGGAGGCACGTTGCAGATGTGCACAGTTAATAACCCAAGTGGCGATGAGGAGATGCCACCACTCACTTCCTTTCATCGCCCTTTGCAGAATCCATACTTAGAGCTCAGAGACATGCTCTGGGGCTCCAAGCTCTATGTGGTTTATTTTTTATGTTGTCACTATCTACCATGAATGACAAGTCATGTTGGTGATGTAGTAAATTCCCCTACTTGGAAGGCACTCTTTTCTGGGGGCAAAAGAGAGAAGTGCAGTTAGATTTGGAGTTGAAATTTTTTTTGTTCAAAATCTTGCTTTGGGCAATATTGGTCCTTGTCTAGATTGCATTTAAATGTCTGATTAAAGGCATGTGTTTATTCTAGCTGCAAGTTAGCACTACTTGGTTAAATATTTATAAGGGTGCTATAGGACCCAGATTTCTGTGTGAACTAATAAACTACTGCATGTACCTGAAGTCCCTGGTGAGCTGGGGTTGCTGAAATTGGCATCTCCATCACTACTGTTACCTGTCTTAGCTTCTCAGTTTGTCCACCCGTGCTTTAATCAGACTTCCAATTAGCACATATGCCTGATTTTCTGTGTGCCTCCATATTCACATTGCTGTTTATTAGTTATTTATTAGTACGATTCAAATTGTGCGACTTTTGCATGGATAATACCTAAATATTTGAAACTGTTTTTGTGGTCTACTATTAACATGTGTGGAAAAGGTCGAATGTAAAACAGATGTTTCTCCCAACCTACCATTGTCTGGAGACGTGCAGGAGGAAAAGTTACAGCAGGAAGATGCAGAAGAGTATTTCTTTCTGATGTAGATAAAGTCTGTATGACTTGTGGTTAGGAGAAACCACCTAGAAATAAGGCAGGGAAAGTTGCAATTGCATTTCAGGAAGCACCTGCAAAGAAACAAGGAGACAGTGGACTAGGAAAAGGTTGAAATCCTTTGTGTTCTGGGCACATAGAAGCTACCATTAACTTCAGAGAGACAAAGCTGTAGGAAAGGGAAGGGAATAGAGAGCTGTAATAAAAATCTAGTTGGGTAAACAAACAAATCCTCCAGTCCAGAGCATAGCTTACGTCTTTATTTCTCATGTATTGAGGCAGCACTATGCTGTGCTCTGTCTTAGGCAGGACTGGAATTTTACTCTGAATGTAGCAGAGGAAATTTTAGGGAAGTCTGTAGCTGTCAGAGAAGTGGACTAAGACAAACTGGTGTCTTTTCTTTCCTAACACTGATGGTTCTGTGAAAGCCATTTCATGTTATCGGATGACAGAAGAAAGGCAGGCAAGTGTAATTTCTCATGAGGGTAACCTAGAGATGATTCCTGGCTGACTTCCTAAAAAGTACCTAATTGTCTTGAGGTTTTTTGATTCTATCCTCTTTTTGGGAAATAATTAGAAATGGTTTGATAAAAAATAACTTATTTTAGAAAGAGTGAAATCCACTTTTAGCTGTTCTTGGAAGCCTAGAGAGCCATAGATGTCTGGAGAGGTAGGGAAGAAAACCTCCCTTTCAAACACAGAGGAGTCCTCATAATCTTAATGATTTCTCTGATTTAAGATGTTTTGTCTATTGTAGAAAATTTACAAAGGGTGATTAGAGTTCATGTAAATACCAAGGCAGAACTTACAGCCCATGGCTTCATTTCATATGGAATGTTATTATGAGACCTACTACTTCAAAGCAAAGATTGAGCTGCTGCAGACATTGGATTCACATGTGAAATGAAAGCTGCAATTATTTCTTTTAAAGATTGTATAATGCTAAGGTGTGTGTTGCATGGATACCTGCCAAAGGATTTACAGATCCAGTTTGGCCATCACTGCAGAAGTTCCTCACTCTGAAGTTCTTACACCTGAGAAAGTAACAGGAGATTTAGCTGAGGAAGTAATTATTATAGTTATTATTATTAGCTTTTGTTAGAATTGAATATTGAGAAGTGGTGACCTACAGCTGTTTCTTCACCACCAAGTGACCTACAGCTGTTTCTTCACCGCCAAGTATCTATCTCTGAATTTACAATCTTTGCAATTACTATATTTCTAAACATAAAATCTCCAGTAACTTAGAGGTAAAATATATTTCTTACTTTTCTTTAATGGATACATACTTTATTTGACAAGAATTGTTTTCCCTAAGTGTCTATTAAATAAATAATTTGAAGACAAAGGAGGGGTTACACAGCTTTATTTTCAGTTGCACATAATCTTTTTTTGCCCTTGTTCAGTACATGCATGTGAGTTCAGAGATCTTAATTCACAAAGGTACTTGGCTACGCTCCTAGCTTTAGGCAGATGAATAGTTTTGTTGTCTTTACTGGGACAATTCATGTGCTTGTTGAGTGCCTGAATAGATAACTGGCTGAAGCAGAGGATTATCTCAACCTTTGTATAGGAATTCAGCAGTATTTGTAAGAGCAAGGTCTGTTTTGCCCAAATGAGTTTTGTGTATGCAAGTTCAATAGCTTCTGCAGCCAGGATTTATAGTCTTGTGTAGCCATTAAGTCCACAAAAATCCAAATGTATGAAGGTGTTTATGTACTCTCAGAAGCTGTAGTCAATCCAATAATTTAATATTATTTCTGATAATCTATTTATTTACACATGAGAATAATTTTTCTGTCTTGGTTAATGACTCATTTGGTGAAACAGAATCCAACCTGTTTTCTGTTGAAATTATTTTCCAAGAAAAGCCCTGTAGCCAAGAACCTCCCTACAGAACCTGACATTCAGATCCCATACACAACCCACAGGAGCTCATGAAGCACATAGAGCAGGGGCTCTCAGGAGTGGCAGTCATTGCATTGCACAGCTAAAAAAGCAAACAAAATAGAGCAAAATGGAAAACCAAAGAGTTCTGTGAGAAATTCTAGCCTGAGCTGGAAAACAAATCTGTGACTGGCAGAGGCAGAGGAAACTGAGGTGGAGATTGGACATGTAGAAAAAATGGTTTGTGCTTCCAGACAATGTAATTCATGTTGCAGCTGGAACAGAAGAATGTCCGTGGAAAGCAACTATTGGATATGGCATGTGGTACCTCTGGAAGAAGGGAAAGTGCTGAAAGGAAAAATGTGGACTAAGAAATTACTGAAAAGTGCAAAGAAAACACAGTCGAAATGTGGCCAAAGAAGTGAAAAACGATGCAGGGAAAGGTAACAGCGACATGCTGAAGGCCTCGTGTTTGAACTGGAAGCTTCTACTATGCTAGAAAGTCACAGAGGTTTTAAACAAATAAACAGCAGGAGAACTTCTGAACCAGCAATGGAGCCATGAAAAGCAAAGACAAAAGAGTGCTCCTTACCAAGGTAGAACAGGAATAGAGCTTGGTGGTGCATTTCAAAGAAGATGTGAACAGGCTCTGCTTCACATTTCAAAGGAACAGGCAGGGGAACCTGAACATTTTGCCCTTTTTCGTGTTAAGAATGGAAATTGAAAGCACAGGCTGCAGTCATCATGCTGAAAAATATAGAGCCAGCAATGCATGGCAAGAGAAAAGCTGAAAGAAATGGGAAGAAGGTAAATGGAAATCTGGGAAGAAATGACTGTGCCTAAAGAATGAGATCATGGAGTCAATGAATGGATGCCTATGGTAAGTATTCCACACACTGGAGAGGTGACCTTGCGTTGTCCCAGGGCAAGTCTTCTGCACAGAGTGAGAGATGCTGTGACTGTAGAGTTTGGAGAAAAAACAAGCTGGGTTTAGACTCAAGAGATCCTGTAGAGATTGGCCATTCATGTTGCAGACTACCATGAAAGGATCATTCTCCATGAAAGGCATCTTCTTTTGCCATTACTGTAATTGACCTTCAAAATTTATCACTTAGCATGAAAAGACTTACACGGTGGGGCATGCTTGAGATCTGCAGTGTGCCTTTTAGAAACATCAGAAGCATGCACAGAGATCAAAGTTCTCATTGAGAGAAGTAATCGTGCAACAGGACAATTTCAGCAAGGAGGCTGGTCCAAATGGTGTCTCTGCTGCTATTTGGCATTGGCATGGGCTGACTATGGAAGCAGTGTTCAGGCTTCAGTATAGAATATGTAGATCACCAGGGCATAAAGGGACAGGGCTCTGAGTTATTCTCTGATGGCTCTGAAAATGTGGGGAGAAAGACAAACGTCCTGGCAAAGGTAGAAGGTTAAACTTAGCTCAAAATCAGTTAGCTCAAATCCATTCTCCTTGTAAGTCAGGTGTCATGATGAAGCAACATCCTGATAATTTGGAGGAGCCACAGCTTTGCCAGCAAAACTATCAAAAAGAGGTGAGATAAGGATGGATATTCATAGGATGAGTAGGCATGGCATAGAGAAATAGGAAAAAATGCCAACTCAATTGCTATCTTGTGTTAATGTACAGCTGTAAGAACTGGAGACATACCAAAGTGGTGGAGAGGAAAGTAGATGCTTTCTTGAGATGGATAGTGAGCATGAGATAGTAAAATTGATCTCGTTGCAAAATTGTGCTGAAAAATCCTGAAGCAGCAATCTGTCTCTGCTGCTGTCGGAGAATGTGCAGGGGGTACATGAGGTGGGTACTCCAGGCTGACGTTTCTTAGCCAGTTTTAGATCATACCCTCCTTTCTGATAGCAACTTCTCTCATGGTGTGTATGACCTATACAGTTACATATAATTTTATTCACACATCAGAGTGAACACTTGGTCAGCTTCTCATTAAAAGAAACCTTCAGTGGTTATATTTTGTATTCAAAAATTCAACATTAATTCAGAGATCAGTCCACACCAGCCCTTCCCACAAGTCATTCTGCAGTGTTGTGGGTGCAGACGGGTGTTGTGCCATCACACAGCAGCAGGCATGTGTACAATGCAGGTGTATGGCATCCCCAGCAGTCTGTATATCCCCCCACCCTCTGAGTCAGGGTGTGCACATATGCATTTCCCTGGGAGATGTGGCAGGGGACCATGGAGCAGAGGGGAAAGCTCACATGGAAATTGCTCTGTAGGGATCAGGTGCAGTGGCCACTGTTGCTTGGCCTCTTGGCCACCTCTGTCCCTTCCCCACAGGCTGTGTGGAACCAAGGAAGACATGGGGTTGGATGTGGTCACTTCTGCCCCTCTTCCCAGTGTGCAAACCCTCCAGCTCTCTGTATCCTCAAGTATGAGAGCAGATGCTTTAAATGACAGCACATTTATGATCATCTAAATCATGTGATAAAGGCCAGTTAGGGAGAGAAAGCAAAGTTCTCCAAGGAAATCTTTAAGAAGATAACAGAGGGCAAGGTATAATCGGCCTTGAGATCAGCCTGCTACTAAAATGGCAAAGAGAAGTGAAAATAGTTTACATTTTGTGCACTAGTGGGAGGATGGATGAATGAGTGTTCACAACAGTAATGAATGACAAGCACACCTCGAGGGTAGTGCGCCTTTAAGACAATGACCTCATCTCTAATGTAAACTACCTGTGGAGGTATAGAGACATTTTCAGTGGCTGTAAAATTTGACATTCAACAGATTTGTCATTCCATAAAACCCCAAAGGAATAATGGAATGGAAATATGCCTGTGTCTCATGTTAGGTTTGTACCCGGCACTTCAATCTTCGAGTGTCTGTCTAAAATAAAATAGGTCAGCAGTACATTTTCCTTCAGAAAACCAGCTACATCATGTTAACTGGTTGTGTGATAACTTAGGCTCATCTCTCAAACCAATTAGCAGGGATTTTTAAACAGGGTTAAATATGCCTACATTCTATTTCAATCCTTTTAGCTGGATGGATTTTGAAATATTCTTTTCCTATTGTTTAAATAACTTTCAGAGTACACCACAGTAAGTGTTACAACTCTCAAATACAGTTATATATATTTTTTTTTTCAACTTACCATGGGTATTGAACCAGTGATTCTTATCAAAACGGGTTAATGTCATCACTGGAGGTCAACTGAAGACTCAATCTCAGGTGTGTTACATATGCTCACTTCCCAAAGTGCCCTCTATGGCAAACCAGCAACCACCCTTTCCCAGCCTCCCAGACCCCCTTGAATGATAATTAACCATAGAGAGTCACTGAATGAGGAGTAGGTAAATAGCCAAAGGTGTGCACTAAAGCAGGGAAGGTCATTTTGGGCTTTTTGTTGAAAGAGGAGGGTGGTCCACGCGTGATAAAACCCAACACTAACCACACAGTTTGCACTACAGAATAAGTAACCCTGTCCTGACTCACTTTCAACACTGCCCATCAAAAATCAGTTCACCTGAAACTACACCCAAAGTTTTTAGGCAGGAAATTCCAACTATTTCCCATAAAATAAACTGGTTTTGGTTTTTTTCACTCTCTAGGAAGAAAATGTACATTGAACATATAGCAGTTAATTTTTTCCTGAAGGCAGAGCTTGCTACATCATGTCCATTCCCAGCGCTGTCAATCATTATCCAGCCAACATATTGTTCAGAAGGTGGAGCTGTCAGGCAGAAGGAATAAAAGGTAGGAAGAGGAAAGCTTCTGCTTCTTGCTGAAGCCAAGGGTAAGTGAGATTATGTCAAACCTTTAAAGAGAGTCCCCTTTCTCTGCCCCACCCCCTGCTCCTATATAACACGTGCTGGATTTAGCAACACCTGCTTTTCCCCAGCTGGTGGTGGGGTGTGTGTGTGCTTCTCCCTACTGCTGATGGATGCTCTCTCCAGCAGCCCCCTTGGATGGCTCTGTGTGGGTCTTACCATGCTTTTGGGGGTGACTGTGCTCTGCACAGCCAAGAAGAGCCTGGTGGAGAAAGCGAATGTGCTGGTCTGGAGCCTCCTGCCCGCCTTGCTGGGGCTGCTGTGCATGGCTATGCTGGGTGCTGGTGGGGGGCTGGTGGTGTTTGGTGTTGTGTGCCTCGTCTCCTCTGTGTACCTGGGTGGCAGGACGCTGCTGCCCGTGGGTGACAAAGCTGTGCTCATCACAGGTAAGGCACCATAGATGCGCTCTGGGAAATGAAAACTGGCTTTTCTCACAAGTGGACTGGAAAACTTTGTGTCCTCAGGTTAGGTATCTATGGAATGCATGCTTGTAAAGTTTCCTTTTATTTTTTTTTTTCCCTAATTTTATTTGCTTTGCTGGAGATGTTTTTTTCTAGGTAAATAAGTGTTCTGAAATTAAGTAGAAAAGCATCTTAATAGATGCTATTATTTTTTAGTGTCTCATTTAATCTTTACAAGTAGTTTTTTAGGCATACTTGTGAAATTAACTGATGCAAAAAGCATAAGAATACTTACGATGGTCTAATTTTTTACGAGAGGCATTAATTTCTGAAAGCCCTAAGAACACTACATTCATACATTACTTTTGTTTACTTGAATTTATTGCAGTGGTTATGGATGTACAGTTATCTTCTGGGTTGCACGTTTACACGGTGCACACTGTTTATATCATGCATATGTTTCAAGACACTGGTTTGGTGCCATCCCTTTGAAATGATGTATGAAATCATTTGGGAGTGAGTAATTTCCTTCACTAGCTGTGAAAGTTCAGAGCTAATGAATTCAGTCTCTATTAACACTCTGATCTACTCAAAACCCACTTTTAATTTGCAGGGATGGCATTTTTGTATTTTTATGGCTTTTCTCCTCTTTCTTCTAAAAACTTTAGATGTTTTTTATTTGTGTTAATCAAACCTTTAAACCGGAGTGCCTGCCAACTGCTTCTTGCACTGTTAACTTGCTCTTTTTTTTTGCTTTATTTTCTATTTTCCCCTCTGGATAGCTGAATTAAGTTGATTTGGTTTATATAGCTATTTCTTGCAGAATTTCATTTTGTTTTCTAGGGACACCTGGAAATAATTTAAGTTTGCCTAGCAAGCATTAATACAGGAATTAAATCCAAAGAAGACAAGATGAGCAGTATGCTCTCCCCTCCTAGCAAGCATTAATACAGGAATTAAATCCAAAAGTTAAGAGAGGACAAGATGAGCAGTATGCTTTCCCCTCTTGGTTTATCTGCCAGCTGGGTTTGTCCCTGTGGGTGTATCAGATGAAGATGGGTATCAGGCAGGGGGAAACAGGGAACTCTCCCACCCCTGCAGACACAAGGGTTGCACTTGGGCATCTTCTTGCTCTTTGTAGGACTGCAGTTTTTCAGGAAAGAGCGCTCTCTCAGAGCTTACCTGCTCTAGAGAATTTGAATTAGAGCAATAGAGGGGAGTGAAGAACATATGGGGGTATATTCCAGCAAGTGAATGTTCATTCTTTGTACCTCTGCTGCAAATGTCCTGAAGAGATGCAAGTTTGGACACATCAGACAGCTGATGCATCTGAGGAGGTTCTTCTTGGTCTTTATCTGAATCCAGACTGATATGCAATCAATCAAACCCTCCATCAACTAAAATGAATGTTTTACTCAATACATTTCTTGGTTAAATTGCTCTAATTATAGTACCCTTCCCTTTACCAACTGTAGGGTGTGTGTGTGTGCATGTGCAGGTACAAGATGCCTTTAAATCAATTTTGGTGTCATTTTCTCTAATTTAGATAAGACCTGAGGCAGGCACTTCATAGGAAATGTTGATTTATTTTCTTTTTTCCAACCCTTTCAGCCCTGCAAGGCTGAGGAATTCTGTGTTCTGGGCAGCTGCCACCTATCACTTGTGAGACAGCTGCCTTTGGCCAGAGGATGGAGTCATCTCTGTGCTTCTCTCCCTGGGTTTTGTCAAATATTGTTCTGGTCCACTTTGGAGGTCCCCTGTTTGGGTGCTGCTGGGTGTTATTTATTTAAGCGGACAGTTCACTGGAGTACCACAATAAGGGAGAACTCTGCCTAGTTGTCAAAATGCTTTTTCACATCAATAACTGTGGGCACGTGAACAATCTTAGTCATTGGTGAAACATTTCTATTGATCCTCTTGCTGGGAGTGAGTGCTTCAATGTCCTTAAACAGAAGGTCCTGGGCACACAAACACTTTAGTGTAGTTTGGTAGACCCAATAGCCAACTTCCCTAAAAATAAAATTATCATGGAGATGCAGAATAGCAGGAATTTTAAAATTCTTGTCTCAGTTATTCTGTGTGCAGTGGGATGAATTTCTCCAGTTAATTCAGCTTTTCATTCTTACTGTGTGACCTGGTGTTTCTGATGTGTGGTGTGAGTTGATGGTAAGTTCTCAGTCAGTTACAGTCGGTAATGACTGCCTTGTAGTAATAAATCTTCTAATCATTAACAAATTGTTACTTTTGACATAGAAGAAAGGGCGGGGGGGG
>NW_010290414.1:0-10120 GCF_000700745.2 Antrostomus carolinensis | reverse complement strand
CCGCCGCGTCCCAGCGGGCGGGGGCCGGGCCTTACTCCTCTTCCCGTCCCCGGCCTCCCCCAGGCGCCGGCGCGGCCCCGCGGGGCGGTGTGGGGAGCTGCGCGGTGGGTGGGTGGGTGAGTGAGTGAGTGAGTGAGTGAGTGGGCGGGCTCCGTGCGCGGTGGCGGGACGCCGGCGCCTCCCCTCAGCCCGGGGCTGGGTTCTGTTGAGCTCCGGACCCCGGCAGTAGACCTCGTTGCGGGGCGTGTTGGTGCCGTGCCGCGCTGTGCCGTGCCGTGGGCGCACGGGCGGGAAGGGCTGCGCGCCGGGCCCGAAACGGGCGGTCTGGTGTTGCTGCTCCTCATGCTAACGCTGTGGGATACTCCTGAATTAACGTGTCTGCTTTGCCTTTTGTTTCATATTTTGCTTCGGAAATTTATGCGAGATTAATAGAAGTTTAATCTTTTATAGGAAGAAGAGAAATTAATCCAGCAGGAACTAACCAGTTTGAAAGCAACAGTTTCAGCTCCCACCACAACACTGGTGAGTTCTGTTAGTGGTTACGTCTGAGAGCAGCAGACCGAAGGTGAAGAAAAAAGGTGCTCTCACTGTATTTGCCAGGAGGACTATGCACGTTATCTGCATTAGAGATACTTCAGCAGCAGCATTCAGTGGTACCAGTGTCTGTGGTTTTGCAGCGAGGTTAAAATAGTGAAGAGACTCTAATTCTGTTTGATAGGAATAAACTGCAACAGTATGGTGGCCACAATCTGTAGGGTCTGAAATAATGCAGCCAAAAAAAGCTGGGTGATGAGGTGCTTCCTTCAAATAACATTCTTTGCAGGCTGACATTGTTCTTGTAATTAATTTGTGCTGTATAAGAAACTGTGCTTTGTTGTATGCCCTGATGCTCATGTCTGAGTTGCAGGAGTTGATATATTCTAGTTTGAGTTAGTTAATTCTCACTCAGTCCCATGAGTAAGAATTTTTGAAGGGAAAAATAAGTTTTACCTCGTGCATAGTGAAAACCCATCCTAGGTCAATGAAGTGACTGGCAGAAAATAATTTGCAGTGCTATCATTGAACACTTCAGCTAATTTGTATTTTTTATGTTAGTCATAATCTACTGTTGATCACATGCATGCTAATCAAAGTAACATCTTTAAGGGTAGTATATGGGGAGTTCTGCCCTTATAGTGAAAAAAGGATATCAATTCCCAGAAGAGGTGCCTAGCAAAGGAGAAATTACGAGCACCTGCTTTTAGAAAATGTGTGTGAGTGCACATATGTTTCTATCAGGTGAAGTCCTCTACTTCATTAGAGCAGTGAAGAAGAGCATAAAAAATTACTAACTTAAAATTCTCAATCATTTATTTCTTGTATTTCAGAGACTGATGAAAGAATGTATGGTGAGACTTATCTATTGTGAAATGCTGGGATACGAGTCTTCCTTTGGATATATCCATGCGATCAAGCTTGCACAGCAAGGAAATCTTTTGGAGAAAAGAGTTGGTATGTGCATGGAGCTGTAGCCTTAATAATATTCTCCAACTGTATTTTTAAAGTTTCTTAGGATTTATAATTAATGTAAAAATGCAACTTGCTTGAAGTGTGCTTCTGCTTTCTTGGTCTTGTTTCGTAGTCCCTCACTCCTCTTTGAAAATAACTAAATCCCTAGTTTGTGAGCTGCTCTGTATCTGCTTGTAGAACAGAAGGCAGGGAAAATAATTGATTTATTTTGAATCATCAGTTCTTTTGTTGTTTTGAATTGCAGCACCAATAAACGCGTAATTTACGAGAAGTGTTACAAAAGTGTTACACACCAAGCTGAAAGTGAGTTTGTTGTGTTTTCTGGTTTCTTTTTCAAGGACTGTAGTACAAGGTTAGACAAATATGTTAATGTCAGACATTTGTCAGACAAATATTTTCTGTTTTGGTGCCTGTAGGATTTTTTTAGTTTAGAAACAGTTGTAGGAGATGAGGCAAATAAGGAGATCCTTATAGCATAGGTGCAGAAGTTCCTGAGGAAATTGTAAAGGGTAGTTCAGATTTCTTTGAAACTTTATGCTGTTGTGATTTCCTTGCCTGCCAGTGTGGCTATTAACTTGTTTCCAGTAGATTTAGTTTGGAGTAGCTGTCAGCCTTTCTCATCTGGAGTGTTTCCTTGGGGTTGCCCATTCAACTGCCTAGTGAAGACATTTCTTCTTGTTTGCAGAGAATATGTTTAACTCGAAGCAATGCTATGTCTGCATACACAGAAGGAAGGCAATGTCTTGCAGGATATGCTTGTGTGATATCCTTTGTTTGAATTTCATCTGGATCATCCACTCAAGTATTGCAGTTTCTGAGAGAATGCATTACAAATGATGTTTTAATGTTGCTTTATCCCTGACTAATGAAAGCCAGTCCACAGATGCTCTGGTAGAGATTAAGAAATTCTTATCTTCAATAAACCTGGGAGGGCAGGTGGGAAGCTGTTTTGAAGAAAACTTTGTGACTTCTGTGTCTTGTTATTAGTCAGTTTGAGATCTTCCCATACTAGGGCCCTTTTTGAGAAGGCTTTGGTGAAGCAGCCTTTTGTTTGTTTGTATTTAATGTAGATGTCTTAAAGTTTTCTAGAGACAAAGCACCCTTAAGCTTTGATCTGGTAAAAGGATGTTATCAAGTGTGTGTGTGTGTGTTTTTGTTGTTGTTGTTCTGCAGTTGTCCATGATACATGAGGATAAACTTGTCTGTTCTTGGTGCAATGTACCAAAGTTTGTGTTAAGGAACTGTTGGTTGATCCAATTAAGATGGCTTACTCTTTTACCCAATATAAACCTCAGTGAAGGAGAGTGAACTACATTTTTGCAGGTGTGCTAAGCTGATTAATTCCATAGCTTCACAAGCAGATAGGTCAATCTGATAGCCTATACAATACAGTTATTTGTATTCAAGTTATTAATTTTGATCCCTAAGCGCTGAATGAACCAAGACCTTTTTTAAGATCTATCTCAGTAATGCAAATATTGTCATGAATTGTGGTGCACCCTCCCCACCCCCCTACTTGGAAGTTCCTTAGTTTAAAAGGAAGAGGAGTCTTGAAGAAAAAGGTTTCTGACAGATTTCTTTTCTGAGGTTCTGAATTGTTCCCCCCTTGTTAAGAAATAGCAAAGCAGTTTTTGGGGTAGGATAGTGAATTTATTCTTCTGTATTCCAAATTGAATATAAAATTAATTTGAAATGGAAGTTTATTTTTTGAAAAAAACAAAACAAAACCAAAAACCCCAGATATTAGGAAGTGCATTTGTGTTGTCTTGAAATAATATACTCTTCTCCATGCAGAGAAGATATTAATTTTCCAGGAAGTGATTTCTCATGGTGCTCTTGTCTGCTCTTTAGCTGTAGCAGTGTTGTAATGTCTGTCTTCTCACAGCTTATGAATTCTTAACTGTTATTTGTTGAGCTTTACTGCAACTTAAATGTAACTGATTTGCCTGGAAATAAAGTCTTGATATTTAAAACATGAGCAACTGTCATCCAACAGTGGGGTTTTTTTATGTTGGATTTTTGTAATTTTTTGAGTTAACTCTCTTGGATAACAGACAGTCTTATGCTGTCTATCTTGAAGTTGCTTATTGCTTAAAAGTAGTAATGGAGGCTGCTTTCTTTTTTATAGGTTACTTGGCAGTTTCTTTATTTCTACATGAAAATCATGACCTGCTACTTCTACTTGTGAACACAGTTGTGAAGGTACAGTGTTTTTGGAGGTCTGGAGGTAAACTAAACTTGGACCAATTCTTCCCATTTTGTCACACAACATCTAAGCTGTGTACTCGTTAGTTCTGTCTTGGTCTCTTTAAAGTTGCTGTTTCTTTGGTTAGCAATGACAATTTGAAATGGCTTTCCCTGGCTTTTTAAATTTCATCTGGCATTCCTGTTGTTAAAGCCATATTTTAAGATTTTTTCCAAAGGAGATATACCATCAAATGTCTTTTATAAAATGTACAGATCATATACATTCTCAACTCCAGGAGGAGCCATGCATGCATATTCCAGTGTAAATTTCTGCTTTTAGCTGACAGCAAGTATCTGTTGGCTTCTTTGAGTTCTTTTGGTAATTTTGATAGCAAATAGAAATATGCTTTGGAGTGACACTGAAAATCTGTTACCTAATAATATTTCATAGGTGTCATTGTCTGTACTACTGCCTCTTACATGGAGCAATTGTGACTTACTGTAACACTTGCTGCATAATGATTACTTTTATATTACAGTAGGCCAAAGTCACAGAAATTATAGACTGAAAGTGATGCTCATTTTGTTGTTGTGATTGAAAACTGTTTTATAACCTTTAAAAATTTTACTTGAAACTAGTAAGGATATAGAAAGAAGTGAAAAATTAGAGTCAAAGAACTAAACCAAAATGAGGACTAAGACCTATTTGGGACAAATGGCCAGAGCACATAATGTTGGGAGCTGGAAATCTTCAAGGTTTCACTTGTTTTGAAAAATAATTCTGGTCTTGTATTTCATTAATTCATCCATCCTTTTTTGGTTTAAGGTTGCAGTAAGCTATATCTACTATTTTTAATTGTATTTGGGACAGACTGTTAATTTTTATTCTTTCTTTTGTAGAACGTTACGTGTAATTTGCATTCACTTCTTAGGGAGTAGGTAATGTCTTATTTTAGTGTACAAATATGTAATTGGCAGTATTCTTGAGCTTGCTTTTTTTCTTTCTCTTTTTCTTTTTCTTTTTTTTAAATTCTTTGGGCTAGAGCAAAGGCACTAGAGAAAATACTGTTGAATTCTGTGAGAAGTGACTCATCCCACTGATCCAACTGGGAACTTGGCATAGTTTTGCAATCATCAAACTATTTCAGTAAATAAACATTGATTGTAGCTATTGTAGATTGTGTTAATCTCGCATATGTTTAAAATATGAATGTAGTTCTAAAACACAAGTGTGAGAAGCTGCTTGTTCCTTCTTCCTGTCTAAGAGAAGAAAAGAACCTGATTAGCTCAGTGAGAGCTGACACTTCTCAAACACGAGCAGACAACAGGATGGCTGGCAGCAGGATGCTTGCTGTAGGTGGGCTGTGTATGTGGCCTAGATCCAGCCTGCTTGTGAAAGATTTGGGGTATGTCTGTGCAGAATTTAAAAGTCTAAATGAAAAGTGACTGTCTTATTTCAATGATTGTAACAGGACTTACAGAGCACTAATCTAGTAGAGGTGTGCATGGCATTAACCGTTGTCAGCCAGATCTTTCCAAGGGAGATGATTCCAGCTGTTCTTCCCCTAATAGAAGACAAGCTCCAGCATTCTAAGTACGTATTCATGTATAGAATTTCAAGTGGCCTTGTACGATTGAATGACTTCATTTTGTTGGTAGGTTTAGTAAACTGATTTTTTTTTTTTTCTGAGTTGGTCTTTCTAATTATTACCTTCAGTAATTGTTCCTCCCCTAGTTTTTCTCTTGGATTCTTGTCTCATTTATTTGAAATATTGACTGAGTATTGGATAGGTATTAATTTTTTTCATAAGCAGTTTTGAGAGAGAAATGTAATTGAATTTATCTCCTGAAGTCCTTTTAATAAATAAGTGGATGAAGAATTGTTTGTAGAGGAAGTTGAGAAACAGATTGAGATCCTTGAAGTATTTCACTGATGCTGTTTTGTGTTTTTTTTTTTTAATAAGGCTCTTCATAGAAACTTTGGTAAAAGTGTATTTGCCGATATCAATACCCATGAATGGTTTGATTCTTCATTTATAATATTCCACACACAGAGGATAACATTATAAGTGATTAGAAAGGGAAATACAGAATGAACTGACTCAGTAACTTCTCACTTAGATGATACTGGCAAAGTAATTTGTTATCAAATATGTAAAATATGGTTTCTCATGTCTCTCATGATGTTCTGATGGCTAGCCACTCAGTGTTACATTGCTGTAAATGTAATCAGTGCAAGTTGTTTTGTTAAGTCAAATGTTTAAAATACACAAGCAGCTCAATTTTGTTTTATGTAAATCTCATTTCTCTTCAGGGAAATTATCCGAAGAAAAGCTGTTCAAGCTTTATATAAATTCTATCTCATTGCTCCTAACCAAGTTCAGCATATTCATGATAAGTTCCGGAAAGCCTTATGTGACAGAGATGCTGGAGTCATGGCTGCTTCTTTGCATATTTATCTTCAAATGATTAAGGTAGGCAAAGAATTAGAAGCACAATTGGACATATATATATATATATGTGTGTGTGTGTGTGTATATGTATGTATGTGTATTTATATAAAAAAATTAAATAAACAGTGTGCTGTACAGAAGTTTTGCAGAAAAAACTTATTTGTAATCATTAGAAAAGTTAATTTACATGTTCATGGATATCTGTGGTGTTTGTTTATGCTAGCTCTCAATTTAGCTTGACACATCCACTTCTTGCATGATCTGAATGCTGAGCATCATTGACATCCTTAACTAGAGGATCTAACTTCTGCAGCATGTTAAAGCATTTGCTGAAATTTGCTTGTACATTTTTTAAATATTTTTTTACTGTTGCCTTTGAGTTAGTTTCACTCCCTTTGCAAATATGCAAGAAAATGGTATAGGTTTAAAGTGAAGAGGTTACAAGTGTTGGTGGATGAGAGAAGTTTGATTTAAAGAAATGATACTATCAGTATCAGGTATTTTGATCTTACTCAATTTGTGGATTATTTTTACTTTGAGGTACTGTATCAAAATATTTGAATTGTATTTCTTTTTCATTATGTAGGAAAACTCATCTGGATACAAGGACTTGACTGGGAGTTTTGTAACGATCCTAAAGCAGGTAGTGGGAGGAAAGCTGCCTGTTGACTTCAACTATCACAGCGTGCCAGCCCCGTGGTTACAAATTCAGCTTTTAAGAATATTGGGGCTGTTAGGAAAAGATGATCCAAGGTAACCAGATCTTTCTCTGTAATTCATATTTTGAAGGTACAAAGAATACAGTTATGAGCTATACTTCATAGACAGCTTTCTGTTTTGTTTTGTTGTTTTTTTTTAATCAGGATTTAAGTTTTGAATGACTTAGACATTTGTTATTAACTAATAACAGTGAGCATTGTTACGGTATAGAGTGTCTGTGAGCAGATACTTTTTAAACTGCAAAATTAGTGTCTTAGTTTCTGGATTGGCTAAACAATTGATTATTGTGGAATATGTTTGAAATATATTTTTTTCTGAGACTTCTGTTAGTAGGTTACCAAACAACTGTGTGAAAATCCAGAGTGAAGATATTTTTTAAAGTGGTGTCATTTTGTGAGGACCTAGTTGTCTGTGATCTTTTTCCTGTTGATGTTTTGTTTTTTTTTATAAAAGTGATGAGGAAAGTGTTTTTATTCTTGTGGTATGGTAAATGTTTATTTTGAAAGCTGCAAACATCTTGTTAGATGCCATTTTGAAACATGTTCTAGAGCTCTTCCATGTTAAAGCAAATCTGTGGATATGAATAATTTGTGTTAACACATTCCAATACTAGTGTTTGAGCTGTTTGGCAAAACCACGTGCTTGTTAGTGCTGTGAATAATCTTGATTTCTTTTTTTCTTGTTAAACAGGACAAGTGAATTGATGTATGATGTTCTAGATGAATCTTTAAGAAGAGCAGAGATAAATCATAATATTACATATGGTGCGTGAGGTTATTTTGTGCAATTATAAGTATTTGGAAAGATTGAAAATGTGATTGTGCTAAAATATTTATGCAGTACTTTTGAAAAATCTAATTATATTCTTAGTAAACAACTGTATTAAGTGTCCAACTAGTAAACTCTAAAACAAGTGATATGTCACTGTACAGTGCAGTTTTTTATCATTGAAGGAAAACACTTTTATTTAGTGGGAATTCATCTTGACTCAAAAGCTTCTATCCTCTGTTTGCATTGTCCTTGCCCTTAATTAGAGAAAGTCAGCTTCTTCATGAAAGCTCTTACTGAACATTGCTTAAGTTGAATTAAATGATAAAGAAAAACCCTAGTGATACAGCTCTGTTTATTAGAAATGCTTAGACCTTCTTTGTTGCCTGAGAAAGAAGGGAACTTTGTTGCCTACAAAGGGGAGCTTTGGGGAAGTATTCTCTTCTAGTAAATAATAAACGAAGAAGCATCTCTCAGAGGTTTAGCATATTCAGTTTATTACTTCTTTTAGGCAAGAACATAGATGTTGGGAGGTGTGTTAGCTTATAATACAGACAATTTGCACTTGCAGTTGCTAAGAGTTAAACATTAAATTTGTTTTAAGCACTTAGGGGGCCAGAGTGGTCAGTTTATTATGATTTATACAAGGACATAGAATTTAGATATGTAGTTTTTATTCACATATAGTAAGGATCATTCAGTTAATGATCCCAGACAAAAGTAAAATGTAATTCTGAGTAATTCCTTTTTCTTACACAAAGTCCTTGGTTATTGCATGTTTCTTGCTTCTTGTAGGCAGTTGAGCTGTTAATATGCTAGTCTTTCTCAGATTTAATTTAGTAATGCTTAAGAAGAGTAGGTGGTTGTCTATTGGACAGTTCAGTTAGAGACTGAATTACAAGAACAACTGAAAATTACATAATTATTTTAAATCCCAGTTAACATGGGGAGAGTAACTTGCTCTGAAGCTTTGCCTGAATTGCTGCTGCAAAGGATTAGTTACTTTTTGTGTGTTGTTCAGTTTACTTCTAGCTTTATCTCAAACAACTATGCAAAGCTTTTTTAATAAGGATGTTCTTAAGATGACTTTGTCAGTAGGATCTAAGAAATCATATGAATTATTGAAAAATATTTTGTCTCAAATCCTTTATTTTCCTATTGGCTTTCTAAAGACCATCCCAGTCCAGTCCCTTGAGCAACTATAGGAGACTTCAAGGTTGGAAGAACTTTGAGGACACAAAGTTGTATGCACAATGGCAAAGGCTAATAAAAAAAAAAAAAATGTATATACCAAAGGAGATAGTTTTTTGTCCTGTTCTTACTTACATCAGTAGATACTCTGCAGTTAAATTCAGTGGGAGTGGGACAGCATTGCAATTCCTTGATATAGTCAGTGAGCTTGTTTGCTTGTTAAAAACTTTTGCATTATAGAGGTATTTAATAGACATTAATTACGTGTTGGGTTTTTTTCCCCTCCTGCAGCCATCTTGTTTGAATGTGTCCAGACAATTTATACAATTCATCCTAAATCTGAACTGCTTGAAAAGGCTGCCAAGTGCATTGGAAAATTTGTTTTGTCACCCAAAATTAATTTAAAATACTTAGGTAAGGATACCTGATTTCATTAAGATTTTTAGTTTGGTCATAGTAGAATACATTCTTTTATATAATTTCCAATCACTTATATTCTAGGTTTAAAGGCTCTGACCTATGTTGTCCAGCAGGATCCTAATCTGGCACTTCAGCACCAGATGACAATAATTGAATGTCTAGACCATCCAGATCCCATTATTAAAAGGGAGGTCAGTGAATTTTTAAACATAAAAAATTAAGTTACTTTTTAAGATAGGTGATGGGTTTTCTAAAATGAGTAGTGTAAAAGGCATGTTATGTCTCAGTTATTGTGAGCGAGCAGTTATGAACCATATTAATGTGATAAGTCATCAGAGGCAATTAAATACATTTTTTGCTTTCTCTTTCAGACTTTAGAGCTTCTCTATAGAATTACAAATGGACAAAATGTAACTGTCATAGTGAAGAAGATGCTTGACTACTTAAAAGAAAGCAAGGAAGAATATACTATCATCAGCCTAGTTGGCAAAACAGCAGAACTAGCTGAGAAATATCCTTTTATTTTTCTGAACTAGCTGAGAAATATCCTTTTATCTTTCTGAACTAGCTGAGAAATATCCTTTTATCTTTCTGAAACTTTGGAGTCAGAGCTCAGGCAAATGTAGCATTTGTACCTTTCAGATCATCTTTCATGATCTTTGGAAGCAGGAAATGTTACAGCTGAGCTTTTTGTCCTTTCAAATGCAAAAGAAAGTGCATACAGAAATGACCACAGTGTTTCTTGTATTTCACTGAGAGAAAGTAATAGCAGTCAAAATACTTTATTTTGTCTTTGGAGTTTAGCATTAAAACCTTATTTCTTTAAATAAGTCTTAAATAAGGCAGTCTGGTGAAGTTCCCACAGACTGGAA
>NW_010290413.1:0-7264 GCF_000700745.2 Antrostomus carolinensis | reverse complement strand
TCCTCAGAGCTCCTCTTCAGCAGGTAGGCCCCTGACCTGTCCTGGTGCCTGGGGTTATTCCTCCCCAGGTGAAGGACTCTGCACTTGCTCTTGTTGAATTTATTCTAATTGGTTTACTATTTAAATGTACTTTACAGTGAAAACCATTATTTTATTAATTCAAGGTCTGCCAAAACCAATTATTATATGGTTTGATTATTAATAGCAGCTACTACTATTATTTTTTTTATTTTTTTTTTTTTTACAATTGCTAGGTGACCTGATAGTAAAGCTGGTAAGTCTGAGGATGTATTCTATGATACCAATAAGAAGGAAGGTAAAGCTGTAACAGATTTATCAGTACTTATATTAAAATGTTAGAAATAGTCTAGATAACATGTGAAAAGCTATCACAACGTTTTTCCCATTCTTGACTTTCTATATGGACTTTCTCTTCCTTTCCTCTCCTGAGACTGCTAAACTTCATGTCTCTTGTCTGTTCATCTATTCTAAACAAGTGATGAATCGCATTCACACCCTCCTTTTGTTCCTTCTCCCCTAATAGAGGTAAGGATATAAACAACTGGGGTATGAATTAAGTCAAACACTCCCACGAGTAACTCCTGCCACAGACAAGAGATTTCTGTGCTCTGCTTTAGGAAAGTTGGGCTTAAAAAGGGATACCTGTATGCTTAGGTAGCATCTGGGAATTTATTTCCCAAGGAGATGCAGAACAAGGGCCATGAAAGATTTCCTGTGGAAGAGAACAGGGCTTGTTGGATCAGGGAGGCAGTGTTCACACTCTGAAGGCTCTCACTCTCTGCTCCATGGCTCTTTGTCTGCCAGCTGGAGTTCCCGAAGGCACGGCATAGGAAAGCTGCCTGTGGGGATTTGAGGAACACGCTGAAGATTAAGAGAACAAAAGCTAGAAAGGATAAGGCTGAAAGTGTAACGATGTATTTCAAATCCCTTTTATTTTACACAGTGTTGTCTAAATTGGGGCAGTTGGAGGTGTATTAGATTCCCTGCTGTTCTTTCATGTCTGATCATGGGGGTCCCCCAGCAAGACAGGAGGAGAATTGCTGAACAAAATACTCTACAAAACACCAACAGGAAACAAAAAGCTTCAAATGGGAAACTTGAAAATGAAATTCAGGCACGTTATTGTCTATTGCAGTCTAAATCTGATGGGGTGGGGTGAGAAGCAGAAAAGGCCTCACCAGTAACAAAAACATCTCTGCATTACTGTTAAAGAAATTTCTTCACCCTAGGTTTCCCACAGCAGAGTCTCAAACACCAGATGCAAGAAAATAAATAATTTGAGTTAATACAGCAATAGGAGGAGCTCGATCTTGGTGCCTCTGCAGAGGGACCCAGAACAAAGAAATCCCTGGGCATTGAGACCTGGGCAGCCTATGCACCCATTCCCCACGCACTGTTCACAAGCCTTGCATGCACCTCTTGGTCCAGTTGTAATTTCTGGTCTGGAGTCTCCTTGTTCCTTATTGGATTCCTTCTCTATCTTCAGGTGGGCCACCCTCGGTGTGCTTATCCGGACAGGTTGCAGCTTGTGCTGACAGTCGTGGCCTCCTTGTCACCCAGTTTGCACTGGTTTTAGGACCTTCCTTCATGTAACTAAGCAACAGTTCAAGATGAGTTCACCTTCTCTAGGTGAAAGTTCACATCTTGCAGCCTAAGGCTTCAGTAAATCTGGCTACTCATGCTAAATTATAATAAATACAGTATATTAAATCACGCAGAGTGATTCATTCTAGTTAAAACTTACTTATTTAAGCTAAACGACTGGTCTTCCTTAACATTTATCATTACCAGGTGCATAGGAGGTAAAAAAGTGCAGTTAAATTTAGGTGAGGCTCAATGTATCAACTGCAAAATCTGCAAAGAGGTTTGTGTTCTTGTTTAGTAAAAGACAGTCCTGAGTAGTTTGTTACAGACCTTAAAAATGCAGTCTGTGGTTAAGTAAGAAGTTGTGGACTTGATGGGGCCTAAAGAGGAGACAAGTCACTCAGCTGAAGTTTTTATTCCTCTTTTTTTATATTTAGCCAATTTTTTTAACACACGCCTATAGTTTGCTTATTGTAGGCATATTTTTGTGTCATGGATCAACACTACTTGAAATCTCCCAACATGAACACGTTTGCATCAAGGGGAGATAGGGACGTGAAAGGAAATGAGAAGGAAAATATGGATAAAGAATTACATGGCAGTGGACAAACCAACCCCTAATCAGATGTTCAAGTATCATTGGACCTTAGATCTTCCCTAAAATGGAGACAGTATAAATAAGCTCCAAAAATGAAAGCGGTTTGCAAACTGTGTGTGTAATACCTCTGACATCTGCTGGGTTTTTTTTCTTATTTAAATTCATAAGGTGGTAAATCCTGCAAGTGTCATGATTTAAAGCCCAGTTTAAATTTCACAGATGTGGCTTATTGTGTTGGATAAAATGACCTCTGGAGATCTCTTACAACTACATGATTCTGTGTTTCTGAATACAGCAAAACTGCTTCAACTGTACTGATGAGGTGTTACATCACAAGATTTTTTTTTAAAAAGTCTAGAGAGGAGTCTTGCTTTACTCAAATCACCATTGTCGTGTTTTCTGTGTGAAGGTTCATAGAACAGGGTATGATTTCCCGTAACTTGCACTGTAAATTGCAGCTTACCTCTATTAAAAATAGCAGCTTCTGAAATTAAATTATCAGGTCTCCTGTACCTTTAATGAACTTGTATGAAAAAGAGAGGTGGAGAAAAAAGGGAGATTCAGCAGCAGGGGAGGACAGTGTATGAGGGAAGGGCTTAAGACTTTTGGAAAGAGTAAAATCACAGCCTCTGAAGTAAATCTTGGGTACCTAGAGTGAGTCCATGACTACTGCTCACTGCAGAATACATTAACTAACAATGTATTTTAAATTCATCTAATATATGTAAAAAACAATACGAGCAGCTAGGATTTTGAAGTCAGAGTCTATTAAAAATTAATCATAATCTAAAATCAGAGAATCATAACATGGCAGATGGACCGCACCCAGAGGAATTTCAGACTTTTGTATTTTGTTGCAATGTGTGCATCTGTATCACTAACATCTGTTACCATGTAGTGGTATGACTGCCACTGTGTCTGTGCCTGTAGGAACGAGGTGCGACTTCCCAGGGCAAAATAGCTCATGACTGGTTATTCTTGAGCTTCTGTTTGTGCTCATTTCTCTAACTCCCATGTAGTTTCTTATAAGTGATTGGATCATCACAAGGTCATTTTGATAGGACCTTTGTGGTATCGTTTCCTTGCATGCTTATTAAGAAAGTTGTCTATGTGGTAGATTAGAGAGGCATTTTGTATGACTTTCAGCACCATCTCCTGCAAGATCCTCATGGAGATGCTGGTGACGTAAAGACTTTCATAGTTTCTTGTCAAACAAGACGTGCAGAGGGGCAAGTATTTCCAATAGGGCATGCATGTGCTCAAGTCCTGCTGCAAGTGCTTCTGTTCTTGCTTCTTGCCCAGCCCATGTCAGTTTTGTCAGCCCCTAAAACCTGATGAAGGTGGAAGAATTGTAGCACCTCTGAATCACTCCATCCATAGTCTGCCTTTAATGTTTTGTGTGTGTTTGGTAGGTAGGACATGCTCGTGTCTGCTTGGCTGAACGCTGCTTCAAGTTGTGTACAGAAGAAGTCTTGGGATTTGCTTTTGGTTTAAGCTAAATGGTATGCTCCTTGTTTTCCTCAAAACAGTTAAGTCTTGGGGAGCATCTTCTTTCTGACCTGGAAGGGGATATGTAAGCAGGATGAGAAATGCAGAAAATGTTAACTTCTATGAATAGTGTTCATTATATATTTTAATAAGTCTTGGGGAGCATCTTCTTTCTGACCTGAAGGGGATATGTAAGCAGGATGAGAAGTGCAGAAAATGTTAACTTCTATGAATAGCGTTCATTATATATTTTATCTTTCTTTCCACTTGTAGTCTCTTAGATTTTATAATTACCTGTCATAATAATTATTAAAGGCTGCATCTCTACTTGGATGGTGAGAAGAAATTAAATGACAGCTGTAGTTGAAGTTGATGTTGTCATCTCATGTGCTTCTAGTTAGATTTTCACTTGTTTGTTAACAAGCAAATTCCTTCAGCCTCTTAAAACAAGATATATCACAGTTTCAAGTCCAAACTTGTGGAATGAGAAGAAATAGATACAGTCATAGATTTGTGCAGTTTTTTTCCATCTTAAACCAGTAGTGCTAGGCAGGATTAGTTTCTTTCTGCTGACACCCGTAAAGACCTGTATAATTCCTGGAGGGCATTTCGCAGCATGCGACTTTAGCCACACTCCTTCAGCTTTCCAGCTGTTTGTTGAGCTTAGGTGAGCTTAAGACACAGATCAGACAGGTTGAAAAAGCTCCTTGCCACCCATAACACGTGGTAAATGGGGCAACTTTTTAAACTAAATGGATTTCAAAAGCTGTGCTCGTCTCTCCTGTTTCAGATATACTTGTATATTAATTTACATCTTTGTCTTCAGAGTAGTAACGTTTGTGCTTTAATGCAGTGGAAATGTGGATGCTTGTCATAGAAGCATTTCAACCATTTTCACATTTACCGCAGCTGATCGTTGAGAGTCCAGGGACTTCTGTATGAAAGGCATTCTTGTTTTGGTCTGCCTGACACCTTGCATCCCAGTGTGGTTTTAAGCCCTTTCATCTGTTTCAGCCTGATGCCACACTAAATCTTCTGAATCAGTGGTTTCATGTCTCTAATACATGCCCATTTAGTATTTTGACAGCTGATTCTGTTTGTTTAGATTTGGCTGTTCAGATTTCTGTCACTGGGATAAGAAATTATGGTTTTCCCGAGCTTACAAATTAGAATGTTTTCTATTGGGCCTGCTCACTGCAGTTTCTCATTATAAATGTTCTTCTGTGACTTGAACAATTGTCTAGATTTTTGAAGACTGTCTGGTAGAAGGAGAAGTTGGGGAGTTTTCTTGTGATGCATGTAAGGTGTCTAACTTTTTTGTAATATTCAGACCTTGTGGCCTTGATATCTGTAATTGATACAAGAAAACTAATTTCCTTTAATTACTCTGTGAACAAGACAACAGAACACAACCAAGAGCATTTTAAGAGTCTGACCAGTAAGATAAGTAGTATCTAATTCAAATGCTGACTGTTATGTTCCAGCTTGGGTTATAATTCTGATGTTCTCTAATAAGGTGGGTTTATGAGGAAAGCCAACAGTCTAGAGAAATAACAACAATAACTTTAAAATGAATTAACATATTAGAGAAATGTTGGGAGGCCTGGCTAAATGTGGAGATTTTAAACAATATAAATATATTTCATCTGTGATTTAGAAACCTTTGGGTTTTATATTTACTAGTATGTATAGTCATTAGTTTAATCTCTGAGTTGCTTGATCATGTCATTGCCAAAGAACACACTCATCAGAAAAGCAAAATTTCTGATTATCTTTCAAGTAAAAACAGGCAGTGCAAGTCCCTAATTTTAGGATTTGGTTGCATTTCAGAATGAAGCATTTGGACTGTTGTTACCCACTGTGAACAAGAGTTGTAGATATTAGTAGGATATTTCTTTTGAAAAGAATTATGAAGGTATAATTAATATTGTTGACATTTAAGCACTTGTCATTACATTTCAGAGTTAATGATCCTTCAAGAGATATTTTAGTAATTCGGATCTCCCAGAATTTTATTCTTAAGCTGTTTGAGATGGAGGAAGGTAATTTGTTACTCTGGAACACGGTTGGTTTATATTCATGAGGTTTTCTTAGTAATGTTGACATAGAGCTGGTAATGCGATTTTAAACTTACCACAACAGATAAAGGCTATCACTTTGTAGATTATGATATCTCCATCAAACAAGAGGTGTATTTTCTAGGAAATAAAGTAATTATTCATTTATATTCCTAGGTTTCCAGGTTTATTTTATCAAGCAGTACTTTTTAAGTTGGCCTCATGAGAGATGGAAATGAAAGTACTTGTGTCGATCCGAGGAGTTACAAGAACAACCGCAGTAGTTACTAGAGACTCTTCAGAGGAACATGCTTTTCCTGATTCTGAATAAACATAATGAGATGGGAGAGGTAGAAACATGCATCTCATCTTTCTGCATCTCTTGCAGCATTGGCAAGAGGAGCCAGTCAGCAAGGGATTCTTTTCTTTTTTTAAGTCTCATTTATACTCCTGCAGATGCTCTCAGTTTAAAGAAAATAAATTGCCTTAGATGTCTGTAAAGCAGGCTCCTCCATCCTGACAAAATCCCTTTTGGTTAGGCCACATTGACTTGAGTGAATTTATGAGCTTTTCAGTTGTGTAACACTGGTGTAGTGAATTTGCCAACAGGCTGCTTGAACCAGTTTGAATAAGAACAGTGGAAAACCTCGGAGCATGTAGATTGGGATAATTCTCAATTTTTTCTTTTACCCAGAGTACCAAAAGCAGCTTAGTTTCCTATCAAAATGATTGCAAGTGATCAAACACCAGAATGTGTTGGCAGATTTTGGGGTAATACGATGGGTGGGAACTCGGGTGTTGCAACACTACTCGTGTGCAGGCTGAGAGTGCCTCAGCCTCCTTAGCTCTCTTGCTTGTTTCCCAGCTCTGCCTCTGTGGGCACTTGAACTGATATTTTCCTTCCCTTTGGCAACTGTAGAGATGAGGTGAAAGAGGACTTGGGTTAGGGATAGATGCGACAAAAAAATCTTCTAGCTGGAAAACAAGGCAGAAATGAGTAGGTTCTTCCTTCAGTTGTCTGGTCTTGACATTCCACTGTGGTGGGGGAAGAGTGAGTGATTGTCTTTGGAAATGTGGATTATCACTTGTGTTGCCCTCAACTTTGACAGCTTTGGCTTATTGTAAAAAACAGGTTCTGCACATACACGCAAGATCAGATATGTAGGGATCTGAAGGTAGGATGAGACAGAGACTGCACTATGATAACAGAAAGATATCTGTCCAATTTTGTGATTATTGTTTGCCTTGATCTTTCTTACTCCTGATGGACTTTACCTAATAGAAGAAACTATTAAGAATGCTGGTGTAGCATTGTTCCAGCTGAAAACAGACAACAGAACTGGTTGCTGTATGAGGTTCAACAAGGCCAAGTGCCAGGCCCTGCATTTGGGTCACAACAACCCCATGCAATGCTCTGGGCTTGGGGAGGAGTGGCTGAAGAGCTGCCTGGTGGAAAAGGACCTGGGGGTGTTACTTGACAGTGGTTGAACATCAGTCAACAGAGTGCCCAGGTGGC
>NW_010290412.1:64764-67516 GCF_000700745.2 Antrostomus carolinensis | reverse complement strand
TAAGGGAAGAATGCAGATGTCATGGATAGGGATGGTGGAAGTTAGACCTAGAAGAAAGATGTTAAAAACAATTCATAGACTGTATATATTTGGGGCTGCTTCTCATTTATTCATGTGTGGTATTCTCATGTGCATAGTTAAGGGAGCATGCCACCAATGTTTGTTGTTTAAATATAGAAAAGAGAAACAAGACAATACAGAATACCTTTTTACTGCTCCTTAAACCACATCTACTGGCAACAAAGGCACCCATCCCATTTCTGAGCTCAAGAGAGAAAGCAATATATCACATCAATCAATAAACCCAAATCCTCTGTAACCTTCAATAGATGACAAATAACAGTAGCAGTAATCCTTACTAGATAGACTTGTTGTGAAGTATCATCCATTAGTCTTCATAAAGTACACTGAGATCCTCAAATTTAAATGTACTACAAGCTGTGTGTGCAAACAATTTTGAGCATGGCAGAAAAATGACCAGTACAGCTGAAGTCCCACATATCTGCAAACACTGATCATGTGTTGGTCTGATTTTCACTTAATTTGGATTGGTGTTAATCAAAAATTACTTACATGGAGTCACAGAAGTTACAGTGCTGTGATATATGTGAGATTGCAATTAAATGTGATACATTTTTCAATGTTTTAAATTTATAATACCTATTTCAAGATGCTATAAATTTATAGCTAGTTCTTCTACAGGACATTTACAAATCTAATACAGACATAGGTCTGATCCTTCAACAGAATTATACCAACTAGCATAAGCTGAGGATCTGTCATGAAAGGAAATTGGGTACAGAATATAATGAGATTATTCATTGTGATATGGATAGAGGCTGTGATGAGATATCATGACTATATTTCATTCTGCTGAGAAAAGACTCAATCTGTAAGAAAATTAATCTAGTGGAGTAATTACAATCTGCTTACCTGAACCTCTTCCCCCACCCAAGCACTTTCAGCCTGATTAGGAAAAAAAAAAAGGAAATCCAACTAGGGCATGTCAGAAACAGTACCTAAAGAGTTTTAATTTTTTTTGAAGGAAATATATATATTCTGCCAATTGCTTATTTAGTTGTTAGCAATAAATCTATGTACAATTACCCAAATGAAAATCACACATATTACTTTAAATTTATGTTATTTTTTACTTTGTTTCTCCATCACTTCTCCCTTATATTTTTGTCTCTCCTCATACTCCTGTGGTACTCCTTTTCTTTCATGCACAGCTCTCTCTCTCTTGCCCATTTGTTCCCCCTTCACAACATCTGTAGAAAGAGCAAGAGAATATCCTGGGAAGAGCGCGAGCAGTTCAGGGACTTTCTGAATAGAATAACTCTGAGCTTGAATGTGTGCTGTTTAGGCCTGCAAAATGTTCCAACTGACTTAGAAAGCAGAACATTCAGTTGTCGGAAAGACAGACAGGGCCTCTGTTTCTGTAACACTATGTGTTGCTCTCTTTGCTGTTTTGAAAAAAGGATTTACTGAACATTAGCAGCTGGAAAATCTAATGCATTGAAGAGGACAGGAAAGTTAACCTGAAGATCTGATCACCAAAGCACAGCCTGGTTTGAGAGTGGGTCCAGCAAATGATGCTCTCTTACAAAGCTGAGCATCATTTACTGAGGTCAAACTAAGCATTTTATTTTCAAAGCCGACTACCAAATACTTGGCAAAACACATTGGTTTCATTGACTAGATCCTCCTCTCTAAAACAATTTGTACAGACCTGAGAAATTAAGCCTGCAAGTACAAATAATGAACATGTTTTAAGAACATCTAGCAATTAATGTGTGACAGCAATTTAATGATCAGACATCTAAATCCTTGTTTTGAAACATGAAATTGGTGTTGGCAACACATTTTATTTTATTTCTATCTTTTTCTTCAGGTATAAGTTTCAAACTTATATGATTGTGGTTGATTTGCATGTGTGTGTTGGGTCATTTTTGGTAGTGGGGGAAGTGGCCATCTTGTGAGAAGCCTAGCTCCAAGGCGTACCCCCCCAGCCCATGCTGAGCCAATTAAGAATGAAGAAATGCCTTTGAAAATCCATATTTGTTAGGGGAAGGACTGTCTTGAAAAGAAGAAGGTGGAGAGAAGCTGGAGGAGAAGCTATTGACCTGAACAAAAGACGACTATTGGCCAAAACAGAGAGCTGCTTTGCGAAGTGGAAGGAGGAGGAGGGGGAGGACAGAGAACCTCAGACACCCAGTTCAACTTCATGGAGTAGGAGAAGGCAAAGGAGATCCCTGTAGCCCATGGAGGTTCAACGGTGGAGCAGATACCCACGTGCAGATCACGGAGGACTCCACGCTGGAGCAGAGAAGCTGAGCCCGAGGGCAAATGTGACTGAGAGACCCTGAGAGATGCTCAATGCCAGAGTAGGGGTGGACGCCCAAAGCCTTGGGGATGGGGAGGTGCTCTGGACTGGCGGCCTGTCTGCAGCCCATGGATGTCCCTATGCTGGATTTGGGAGCTGAGTACGAAGAGGTCTGTGGGAAGCTTGCTCTGGACCATTTTGTTCCTGGAATTTCATGCTGGGAAGAGCAGCAGAGGTGAACTGACTGAACCCCCATTCCCTGTGCCGCTGGGGGGTTAGATAGAGAAATCGGGAGCAAAGTGATTTGAGCCCGGGAAGAATGGAGGGGTGGGGGAAGGTGTTGTACAATGTGGTTGTTCTGTCTCACTGCGCTACTCGGATGGTTTGCAACAAATTAAATTGATTTTTCTTCCCCAAGTTGAGTCT
>NW_010290412.1:46787-64719 GCF_000700745.2 Antrostomus carolinensis | reverse complement strand
CCCTTTGTTGTGATTCCCTTCCCTTCTCACCAGGTGGGGGGAATCAGTGCAGGACCCCAGGGTCCTACTGTGGTTAAACCACCACAATGATTTTTTGTCCCTAGTGTATAATTGAAAAGAGTTGTACCTGAACTTTTGGATTTAAATTACTTTATAAGTAACTGAACAATGCTATTGTTTTGCTCATGCTTTATGCTTGACCTTCACTATGTAGGTGTTGGTGTTCAAGTAGCAAGCTTTTTCCATGTAAGAGAGACAAAATACATTCCATTTATTTTGTTTTCTGTTTCATAGGCCAAAAAATTTTATTCCTTTCCTGTCTTATTGTCTTAGTAATCATAAAAAGACTGATTCCATGAGCAAATTCGTGAGAAAAAAAACCTGAGAAAATATGACTATGTTGATATTTAGTAATGTTTTGAGGTAATCTTGCATAAAACATTGGGAAAATTATTGAGTCTTTACCTTCAAAACACATAGAAACTTTAATCTCTAAGAGAGAAAGAAAATGTATGTAATTTCTGGCCTTACATGTTCATCTTTGAATACTGGTTTGTTTGTTTTTTTTTTTTCCAATAGAATTAGCAGACAGAGTTTACATATCACACTAAACATCTAATTACATGCACATATGTATAATAACTAATTACCTCCCCTTTAATTTCTTTTCCCTAGGGCAACTGAGATAATAATAGCAATTTCTTGGTATATTTTTTCAAGCTTTGTCGAGAGCTGAAAGGCCTTTGGGCTACATGAAAATTAGAGAATTACATTCATTTATTTCTGTCAAATTAAGAGTATTTGAAAAGACCCAAGCATGACATTTAAGATCACCCTCACTTTATGTTTATTTTAACAAATGAGGACTTAGTTTTTCTTCCCTCATAAAATGCATTAAAAAGTTTATACTAGTGTCATTTATCTCCTGGGATACAGCTGTGAAAGCTCACAATTCTCAATTGAATTTTCGTTGTAATAGGGACAAGGCCTTCCTTACTGGTAGGTGAAGACAGGACAGCAATCACTTTCAGCTTCTTTAGGGAGGAAAATGGTTGGTTTATTGCTCTATGTTTCCAGAAGAAAAAGAGAAGTTGCTGGTTTGGAAGTACCCCTGGAACAAAAGCCAACATGGCAAATCAAAGAGTCTGTGAAAGTGCTTCTGCTGTCTTACTCTGTTCTGTTCTGTGTGATTTCCTGCACAATGCAGTGACTGGCATGTGCAGAGATTAAAAAAACAAAACTGTTTCTTTCTCTCTGCAGTCTGATTCATCTTATTACATGCAAGATGAGTCTAAAACAAAGTAGGTCTTTCACTAAGGCCTCAGCATTTTGTCTGGAATTACAATTCTAGGGTGCTGATGACTAGTTCAAACCACACATCTCCTACAGGTTCTTCCTCGTGGGAAAACAAGGTCCTTTCTGGTGTCCTAAGTAAATTTAAATTCCTTAGAAATTGATTAATTGTACCTCAAATTTTTCATTTTCCAGATGAGAATGAATACAGCAAATTCATTTTGTCTTGTTTCCTCCGTAGCTGTAGCTGGTGGTGCCATTGTTTTGGAGCTGGGGGAAAAGAGTGTGCTCGGGGCAATGTGATCCTGATTGTGTATGCTGTTGCTTCGGTCAGCTAACTGTGGTCTGAACTTGTTCCTGCTCTGTCACTGCTCTACCGGTTGGGCACAGGGAACACCACAACATGCAGTTCTGAAAAACACAAGTCTGTGGCTTTCATCTTCGTGACATCTAGGTTTATGGAGATAGAAGAATGAACCATATATAAAAAATAATTCCTTGTGTTAATACTTACCATCTGTGACTATTGAGTAGTTCTGTCACATTTGTGAGAATGCTCATGTTGAGAAATATGTGCAATACTGCATGGACAGGCTCATATTTGTACATAGGCTTCTAAAGTCAGGATCAATTCTGCCTTTCAGGGAATCAGGTAGCAAAATTTCCAGTGACTTCCATGAGCATAGGCTCGTGCTCCATGTGCTTTTTTAAATGCAGTTCAGCATGTTCAAACACATATTACAATAATCTAATTGCAGTGTAATTCCTTCCAACTACCAAGTGTTACTTTAATTGTATAGCTCATATTTACCGTATTCTGCAAGGCCTTAATTTCCTTTAGATCTGTGACTTTCAGAGTGACAAGGCTATTGTTTTGGTGTGCTCGCACGTCTACCATGAGAGAAATGGCCCTTTGCATTTCTGGCAAAATGGCAATGCTTTACCACACCAACTATTTAAAAGAAAAATTGTAAGATGGCAGAAGAACTGCTGGCACATATTCTTGTTGAAGGAAAATTAACCTCCCTATTCTGATATGGGAGACGTTTGCTTAACAAACAGCTTGAAATAGCAAAAATACATTCACTGCTGATTCTAGCAGATGAAAACAATAAAAATACTGAAAATGAACCAAGCACTAAATCTCTAGAAATAACCTTTTGTATTCAAAGATAAAAGCTTAAGGAACTGGCTAGTTACCAAAAACAAAACAAAACAAAAAAAACCCAACAAAAAAACCAAACACAAACCAAACCAGAACTGTAGCTGAAAATGTATATACTCCTTTCAAGCTCCGCAGTCAGGGTCATACCATTAATTATAGGTGACAGCAAGAGGTTTAAAAACAAATGGTTTCAACCTCACCTCTAGGCTGAAATGAAGCATATATTTTATTCTCAGAGAGAACTCCTCTGACATGTTCTAGAAGGATTAAAACAATCAGAAACTGAAAGCAGGTGGCCTTTTGTGGCAAAGGTGGTTCTTGACACTCACTTCAGTAGCAGCAGAAAGAGTCTTCAGGCTTAGTGATACCCTATTGGCATCATCATTTCTGTTGGTAACAGCTCTTTATTTAGTGATAAGTAGGATGGGTACTAGTGCTTTTTTTTTCCAAATTAAATACAATACAGGTTCTGAACGCATTTCTCCTCAATTCTGTTGCCTTGTGTAGCTATTTACATTTAAATTCCAAATAGCAGACTAAATAAAAAGATCTGACTTTTTTGTGTTACTTACCTTATTTTTTTAAACTTAAGAGTCTGACTCAATTGCCTAAACATAGGACATATTTCCCTTTGATCTGAGGTATCTGCATGGGGCTGAAGGATACTTATGGAAATCTTATCTCAATCTGATCTGACAGACCGTGCAAGAGGCCAAGCAGGACTACCCTGGATATCTCAAGTGCTACTAGATGCTTGTATTCATCAAGACCACTAAATGAAGCTCTAGCAGTCTACACAAGGTACAAAGAAGTGCAAAATCAGGTCTACTAGGTCTACTCAGTGAAAACTATGGTGAAACTCTATTCTCAAAATTGACATCACAAAGAGATTTATGTCTTAAAGATATTCTTTGAAGTAACAATTTTGAACAAATTGTCATGAAACAGTTGTTTTAGAGAAGTACCTGGCTCTCATTCACTATAGGCCATTGCTTCCTCACAGTATTAATTCTTCCAAAGTATTAATTCAGCATCAGGTGTGAATATCAAAGAATCACAGAATTGTAGAGGTTGGAAGGGACCTCAAGAGATCATCTAGTCCAACCCCCCTGCTAAAGCAGGTTTCCTACAGCATGTTGCACAGAAAAGTAGCTGAAGGAGGATATTAAAATCCTTTAGAATGTTCCATAATCCTTCTCTCATACTCTCATGATACACTTCTTCCTGGAAGCTTTTTTTTTTTTTTTTTTTAAAAAGATCCCTAAAAAAATCAACATTGATGAGTAAACTGTCTGCATTCTCAACTTTGTCATCAGGTATCCTGAGTAACTGCAGCATCTCCATTCACTATTGAGACATCAATTCTCCATCTGGAAACTTGCAACCCTAGATGCTAATCAAGGGCCTGTTCAGATGAGCATGCGCAGCATTGTTAAAAAGGCTCTAAAGTTTACAAGTCCTTTGGGAATTCTTGATGGCTTTGCATGACTAGTGTTCCTCACTGACTGAAAGGAAATGCAAGGACTCAACTTTTGCTTTTACAAAGTATAGAAAAAAGGATTTCTTTGCTGTTCTGTAAGAACAAGTACCTTTGTAGATTTATCAACATGAAGACAGGATGCACAGGAAAACTTCCTAATAGTAGGATAGTGGACTTTCTAGGAATCTGATGAGAACAGGGTGGTTAAAGATGTGAAGATAATTGACATCATTCTTTTCTTTCTTCATCTGGGATACCCTCTTTACCATCTACCACTGCAGGTGAAGAACTTCTTACTGAGGATGTTTTTCGTAGGAAAGAATTGCTTCCACCTACAGTCTAGGGAGAGATGACGTGAGAGTGAAGTGTACCTTTGAGAAATTCAGAAGTAGATGGCAGACATAAGCTGGTGTTATTCAGCTGTGTGAAGGCTAGAAATGATTACTGTTTGTTTTCTACACAACAGCTTTGAGAAGAAGGGAAGGAAAGGCTGCCAAAGATTTGCAAGCAGGGAAACAGAAGATATCAAGACATCCTGAACACTGTTCTGGTTGCCAGGACACAGCATGAATAACATCTTTTTCACCTGCTTTGAGGAAGGCTGGAAATTTTTGGTTTTTGCTGTGTTCTGAGGATATTTTTGGCTGTAGAAGCGGATATCAGGCAGCATTGTATGTGGTCTGTGTGTTCTCACAAATTCTAAATGTTGTGGATCTTTAGACGGAAAGGCACAGACAATTTCAGCACCTGGGACTGCAGGAGTGAATGGTTTGTCTGCCATCGGGTAGGTATTTGCTGTGCATGGTTTGTGGATACCACAGCGGGGCTTTAGCTGTTAGGCAAAAATTAAAGTGCTCTGTAATTTCACAAAACACGAATTTATTGTCCTTAAAGTGCAATCAGTACAAACAGTGCTAAAACTACAAACACTGAGAACATTTAGAACACTGAGAACTGCAAACAATAAGAGTTTAAATTAAAGGATGAAGGAGATTTGACTCAATAGCTTGTAGCCAATAAATGGTTCAGAGCTGCAGTGAACAAACATATTTCCTCATGGCAGGCCACTTGAAAATCAGGATGGTAAAACACAGTGTTGGCACTGAGATCTGGAGGGTCCTAAGTGCTGTCCCAAGGGTCTTGTTGGAAAACATTTTTCTCTAGCCAGGAAATTTCTCCAACATGTATAAGACGGAGTTGGTGAATCTTGTGCTTCCTGGAGCAAATGCAAAATACTATTGGAGGAAGCAGGAAAGGAGCAACAAATGTAAGAAAGCACTTGATGCCTATTTTTTTTTCTCTGTGTGCTGGCAGTTCATTTTCATATTTATTTGTCCTCTCTTTCATTAAAAATCTCTTTCTGTTAATTCTTAGACCAGGAAGTTTTTTACTCTTGAGCTACCCAGTCATGTTTTGCAGAAGTCTTTAGAAATTCCACAAATGTTTCCTCTTTTTTTTCTTTGTATTTTTTCTTAGTATTTTGAATGGACTGAACATTTTTAGTACAGATCCTGTAAGACAGGAAAATCAACAGAAATTTTTCTTATTTGGACTGTTCTCATGTGAGAAAACATAATATCTTCATTTGAGAGCTCCGACATGTCTTTGGATTCTCCTGGTCTTGGAATACTCTGAAGATGGTAGGGTCTTACATACCAGTTGTCCATCCATCCATACTTATGTCTTCACTTTGCACTCTGCATTTGCTATTAGAATATCAAGAGTTACTAGTGGTCTGCTGCTGCATGTCATATCTTTCAGTGGGGTCTGATGCCTTGTGACTATAGTGTCTTCCTTAAAGAGATGAGTTGTAGAGGAAGTTCTGATGAAACCAGGCAACAGACTTCCTCAAAGAGTCCTGATGCTTGGGAATCACCTCTGTGACAATATACCAAGCTAATGCCTAAGAGCAGACCAGCAAGGTATGTGCTTTGTGCTGCTCATTAAAATAATCTGGAAGAATGCAGCCACCTTTTTGGGAATCAGAGAAGAGCCAGCAGCAGCTCTGTTTGCAATACTGGCATCCTACCAGAGAACTTTTTATGCCTCATTCCCTTCTGTGTCAGCTAGTCTCAGCCCAGAGTTCATGGAGTCAATAAAGTTGCTTTGTAATTAGTCCTAGGCAGTGTGCCTCTGTGTGTGTATATATGTCTATATGAGTGTGTATGTAATTACAATGTTTGTACCTTGCAAATTGTGCTTGGCAGTATGTTGGCTAACTTCTACTTTGCATATTCCTGCAATACATTTTTTGGAGAACGTGAAAATCATATTGGCTTAGGTTTTACTGATAATAAAAATGAACCTAACTAAGATTTATGGTAAACATAAACAGATTGGCTAAGATTTTACTGAAATTGATGCATTGATGAGATTTCTACTGAAAAGCAAATGCTATTCTAAGATCCATCCTGGTAGCAAGCTCACACTGACTTTCTTAATTAGTTACCTTAGAGAACAAACCACAATGTGCATTTTGTATAGGGTACAGAGTAAGACATTCTTAGCTCACAAATGTCTTCCTCTGATAAGGGTTTAGAAAATTCTACAATGTGGAGGTGAAAAAACAGAATGACTTCAGGAGAGGAAGGACACTTGGAATTAAAGAAGAGTAAGTAACTGAATGGCAGGACTGAGAACTCAGCAATAGACAACATGCACATTTTGCAATCGTGTTGAAATACTCCAAATAGGCAGCTGTAATCATTATGCAGAGAGTGTGATTTACTCTTGAAAAAGCAGAGTGAATCTCAGAGGAATCCACATGAAAGAGCAGCTATTAGGCTCATGCATACAGGAGAAAGAACCCATCTATATCCTCTCTTGTATCAAATGGCATCATGCAGTCAAGTCTGAACTGTTGAACAAATAAAGTGTTAGAGCAGATTACCACAAGGGACAATGAATATGCCAAAAACAATTTAGGGAAATGTCTAAATGAACCAGCAAAGCATGTGGAAGGATGAGGAAAATAAGATGAAAACAAAGAATCTAAGTCGGAACTAACAGGGACTGTGCCTGTAGTGAAGGACCTGGGAATAAGTCCCAGCTTCGAGGTCCCTTTGGCTGCATCTCAAATGCTTGTCAGGGTAAGATCTGAGTGCATGTTAGTCCCCTCCAGCACTCTGGCTTCCATATGAGGGAAGCCCTGGTATGAAGGCAGCACAGGAGATGCTAAGCACAGTCAGAAGAAAAAGGAGAAATGATGTGAGGGGCCCACCTGCTCTGCAGCCTTGATTCAATTTAATGGCATTTGAGATAAATGCTACTAACTTTCTGCAAATGGATTCACTTCATTAAAACCTAAATCTCTCTGTCAGCTGGAGTTGTTAACAGAGTTATTAATAGCAACTTATCAATAAAAGAGTGATCTACTGCTGACTGGCTTGGTTAAAACATTTCCATTGTATACTAATTATTAGAGAGATATGATTTTTACGTATTGATTAGGATTGTGAGTTTAACCCATTGACAATGATCTTGACAAGTACCATAAAGTAAGGAGGAACACCTTGTAGTATTGAGATAAACTTTAAATTGTGACTGACCAGGGCAATATACTTAAAAAATTACCAAAGCAATGTCAATATAGAGCATGTGATACATAATACCAGAGAAATGTATAAGTTCAATGAATGTACACAAATATTCTAACATCTCTCGCATTCACTTCTATCAAATTTCGGCTCTAAACTTTTTCTTTGTCTTTCTGAAGATTTCAAAATACTTGTGAAAAATTGATCTGAAATATTTGACCTGATTCTTCATTACATCATAGTTTTGGTACTGAATGGTAGCTGTCAAATTACTCATGACATGTTCTTATTCTAAGTAATATTTCACATAGCAAACTCATGTAGAGTACATCTTAGCCCTCTACAAAGAAAAACATTCAACTTCCTTCCTGATTCCAGCTGGAACTCTAGTATTACACCAGTTCTATTAAAGATTAGTGTGCCAGGCTTTAAATAAGTGATTTAAGAATAACGGTTGCATACCTCAGTAAAGTTACGGGATATGGAAGCATGATTCTCTCTATTTGCTGGTAAAAACAAATAGTACATTTAGTTTCTGTTCTATATATTGCAACAAACACAGTTCCTATTGAGATATTTATTATTTGAGTTCTCATTTTGAACAGAGAATTGATAGTCAGTGAAAATTGTAGACTTTTGTAGACAGACCTTTTGTGCTGCAGCAATTTTTTTACAGCAAAAAACACCATGAGGCAAAATCCACTGCAGTCACTGGCAACTAAGATTAACAGCTCAGGTGTCAATTGCACTGCTGACACATTTTCACTTGGAGCTTGGCTGAATGCCCCAGCTCATTTCACAAAACCCTCTTGAACAGTAACATTCAGACTGTAACAGCTTTCACCTTCTATCCATCTGGATGAGATGATGAATAAACAACCAAGAAGGTAAAAGCCCCTAAAATTTTAAAAACCAGCTTTTGATCCTCTAAGCTGTTCAGCCCACTAAGGGCCTCTTGCTGGGTAAATGAGGACATACCCGGTAGGCACAACCCACTCACCATTTTAGAAAAAAGAGATGCATTTTCTCATGTGATCACTTTGCCATCCAACCGCTGCATCTCTGCTGCAAGCAAGCCTGTTTCCAGACACACCAGATGGGAATAGTGCTGGAGAACACTTAAAAGGAGCCGTGCATTGAATAAAATTGGGAAATGCTTCCATGGGTGTGCTCTAGACAGCCCTATGTGAATATCATGCAGCTGTGCAAATTGCTGGCAGATTAAGGTATTGTGTGTTGAAACTCATGATAAAAAATATGATTCTGCTGTTGAGGTACGGCACACTGTCTCTGGCAAATCTTAAACACTTGTAGTTTAGTCATTCAGCTTCTTTATCCCACCTCCTCCCTGTGAATATTCATGTGTAGTTTTAGGCTTGCTTACTGCCTTTTCACGTTCTTCATGGTGGGTGCTGTGACTCACATTGCCTGCCTCAGACTCCTTTCTCCTTGTTCCCCCACAACTCCTCACATAACCTCCCACGTGTCACACACACCTCCCTCCATTCATTTTCCATAGACTTCTGTGAGGAGTTGCTACGCTTTTTCTTTCGCAGAAGATGCAACACCCCACAGAATCATCAAAACTTGCTGTCCTCATTCCCTGCTGAGCCATCTGTAATGGGAAGCTCCTCCCCTGCTCACCTTAGTCATCCTCTGCTATGACGTAGCTGTCTCTGACCTCACTTCTCCCTCCCTAACGACACCTACCTACAGAAGCTGATGCAGCGCTCCTGACTCTCCTTCCTGTGACACAATCATCCGGTGTTTCACTCCTTCTGAGTTAATTTTGTCATTCAACATCGCTGGTGCTGCTTATCCAGAGAAGAAAGCTCTCTTTCTCAAGCAGGGCACTTGCCTCTTATTTGATCTCCATATTTAAAAAGGGTTTGTTATTGGCCGGGGTGTGACAGGTGCTCAGAGTGATGCTGAGCTCCTGACTGTGAGCAGAAATGGTGTCAGAACATCTACTACTAGATCCTTTTCAGATAGTTTTGATGTGTGCCAATATCAATCTGGTCACTGATCCAAGGATTATAAAATTACACTAAACATGTGACCTGTGCTGGAGTTTAGTATAGGAGAGCAGAGGTTTAAAAAATCCCCTTACCTTAAAAATACAAATGTGGTTATAAAAACATTAATTCAGTCAGTGCAGTTTTGTGAGTGCTTTCTAGAATATATAAAAGACTGACCTCAAAAGCTCTGTGAATCAAAAGTAACTTGCTGAAGAAAACTGAGCTATTCCAATGTCAGTGAGGTCAGAAATAACCACTGGTCACTGCTTTAAAAAGAAATTGCCCAAACTCATACAAAAAGAGACAAGCAGTTAAAAGATGAGACTGGGAGAAGGCAATGAAAAGGTGAAGCTGATTCAGTGGATTTAGCACAAACTGTGGTGATTATTAAGTCCTTGAAAATATTTAAAAATAAGGTGGATTTTTTCACTATACTGATTTCAAGAACTTGAGATACCTTTAATTTCATTAATAGCTTGTGTATGGAATTGAGTCTCAATAGCTCAGCACTGAAATGGTCCTCGTGTATATTAAATGCTTCCTTTACATTTTATTACATTACATAAAATCACTCTTCCAAAGATGAAAAAAAAGCTCATTTTTTTCAGAAATATTAACTGCAAATTTCTGTGAAGTCTTGTTTATTACATCAATGCAAAAGAGACCAGTTGTTAAAATGGTAAACTTGCACTGTTGGTTTTTATACTGCACTTACATGTGCATGTAGCTAATTGTATTTATACTGTGAGTCAATGCATGAGCATTATAGAGAGACTAATGACATAAGTATTTTTTCAAGTAAGACTTCTTGAAGCTATTTTATTCTGGTTAATTCCAAGCTCTGTTGTACAGTGTTTCTTCCTGGGAACAGGCTACTAAAAGCGTACATATTCTGTAACACTTCATTCTATAAAAAGCTATGGAACAGCATCCATATGATGCTATCCATAGGGATACTACAAGTGCTTGCTGAAATCTTATATCATAATTTTATTATGAAATCTCCAGTAGGAAAGATGTGTACATTTTATTTTCTACATTTTGGTACAACTTCAGCTGACCTTGCACTAACAAAACATGCATGTCTTGGCCATGAGAAAGAAAACAGAAAAAGCCAGTTGCATAATAAGGTCATATTTCTTCTGATTAAGTCAGTAGACTTTTACAGTCTGTTTCATCTGAAACAGGTGCCACTTTCTGCTGCATGATGAGGGAGCTGTGCTCTGAATAAGGAGTTTCTGCGAGATGCCTATGGTTACATGTGGTGGTATGGGCATTTCAGAGTAAAATTTTTTTAAAAAATGCTTTGAACAAGTAACTGTTTAAAGTGAACACTACACTTCAATCAGAAGTTAAAAAAAAAAAACATGTTAATGTGAAAAGGCATGGAAAATACATAAATCCTTTAGCTGTCAAGACAACCAGTCATAGAGTTTAGGAGCAAGTAAAGTAAGACTCAGAAAAAAATACCACATGAACAAGATACAAATTGTGGAAGCAGTCTAATCACTCAAGAAATATCTGCAAAGCTACTAACTTCTATAAGAGTTGCAAAGGAGCTATTCTAGTCCTCTGAGTCCATTTACAGTCAAAAACAATTACTTAACTGTGTATTCCCTTAAAAGGTTGGCTATCTTCCATGTTTTAGGTAAATTTGTACTTTACCATAGCTGTGTGGAAAAGTCTACAAACACCAAGTCAGTTTATATGGATGTTCTAAAGTAGTGGTATTTTTTTCTCCCCCACAACTTCATTTTGAAACACTTACTAAAATATTTGTGTGTGAAAAAGAAAAGTTTAAGCAGTGCCTCTCCCATGGATTGTGCCAACCCAGTCAAGTCAAAATGTTCTTATATGATCGCAGTATGTGTTTTTCCTTTATAAATTGACACAGTCAAGGGTGTGTATGATGACTGTTTGAGCTGTTTGTTCAGTTGATGCAATGTTCTTCTGTTTAGGGATGGTTGATGCTGTTGGCTTGCCAGTAAGCTATTATATGCATATATCTGAATGCCATTTATGGGAATATTAACAGCAAAAAATGTGAATTGTGTTTTTACACAGAAAATATTTTGTTTGTTCTTATTCAAGTCTAGCCATTCCCCAGAATCAAAATCCTCTATCTAGCTCCAGACACTACCATCGTATAGACTCAGCTAATGAAATCAGGAGAGTAAAGGAGAAATCCTGTACCAATTAACTTGTGCTTTAAAAGCAAAATGATTCACTCCAATTTGTCACACAAATGGATGCATCAAGGGTCAAAAAAGATTCTTATAAAGTCAATAGCTTTTCAGGCTAGAAAATGAATTTTAGGGAAGGGTCCAATAAAAGTTTAAAGACCTTCAAGTTTTGGCGTAGAAGAAGTGTTGTCTAAGGCCTGGAGAACATTTCAGGGAGAATTTGTGGAGCACTGGGGAGGTAAAGGCAACCTATACTGAGAAAGCTCTGTAAGCACCTCCCAGTAGGTCAGAGATTAATTTTAAATCATGCCTCTCCAATGCTCTCTACCTGTGTACCTGAGATCAGAGGACTCCATCCATAGAGCTGCTTCCAAAACTCAAGCTCAAGTCTTTCTCTTCTCTCAACACACACCTGACAAGGCAGCAGACTGACAGGAAGAATGAGTGTGGTGGGTTGACCCTGTCTGGATACCAGGTGCCCACCAAAACCACTCTGCCACTCCCCCTCCTCAAATGGACAGGCTTGTCGGTTAAGATAAGGACGGGGAGAGATCACTCAGAAATTACCGTTATGGGCAAAACAGACTCAGGAAAATTAGTTTAATTTATTATCAATCAAATCAGAGTAGGATAATGAGAAATAAATCCAAACCTTCCCCCTCATCCCTCTCTTCTTCCTGGGCTCAACTTTACTCTCCATTTCTCTACCTCTTTCCCCCTAGCGTGGGACAGGGAACTGGGGTTGTGGTCAGTTCATCACACGTCTCTGTTGCTCCTTCCTTCTCAGAGAGAGAACTCCTCACACTCTTCCCCTGCTCCAGTGTGGTGTCCCTCCCATGGGAGACAGTCCTCCACAAACTTAAGTGAGTCCTTCCATGGGCTGCAGTTCTTCATGAACTGCTTCAGAGTGTGTCCTTTCCATGGGGTGCAGTCCTTCAGGAACAGACTGCTCCAACATGGGTCCCCCACAGGGTCACAAGTCCTGCCTGCTCCAGTGTGAGCTCCTCTTTCCATAGGGGTCACAGGTCCTGCCAAGAGCCTCCTCCAGCGTGGCCTTCACATGGGGTCACAGTGTCCTTTGGGCATCCATCTGCTCTGACTTGGGGTTCTCCATGGGCTACAGGTGGTCATCTGCTCCACCATGGACCTCCATGGACTGCAGGGGGACAGCTTGCCTCACCGTGGTCTTAATCACAAGTTGCAAGGGAGTCCCTATCCCAGTACCTGGAGCACCTCTTCCCTCTCTGTCTTCTCTGACCTTGGTGTCTGCAGAGTTGCTTTTCTCACATATTCTCACTCCTCTCTCACGCTGCAGTTACCATTGTGCAGGTGGTTTTTTTTCCACTTCTTAAATACGTTATCACAGAGACACTACCACTGCCACTAATGGGCTTGACTTTGGCCAGTAGAGGGTCCCTCTTGGAGGCGGCTGGCATTGGTTCTATTTGACGTAGGGGAAAATTTTGGCAGCTTCTCACAGAAGCCATCCCTATGTGCCCCCCCACTACCAAAACCTTACCATGCAAATCCAATACAATGGGTATCTTGATAACTGTGGGATCAGACAGAAAGTGCAAGAGAAAGTATCTACCAGGGCCACATAGGTAGAAAGTCTGGTGTTTGTGTGGTTGTAGCAGGCCTGCTTCAGGACATCTGATGAGTCTATGACCTCAAGAAAGGTGAGTGAAGTGGTAGCACTACAGGTCCCAGTCGCAGCCTGGATTCGCAGGGTCTTGACAGTGGTTTTAAATTCCAGCCAGTCTCTTCTAGAGCCTAAGCTTCTGTCTTTGTTGTTGAAAAGCAGAGTAAATTAGCTTGTTCAAAGCTCAATGGTACTGCAAGAACATGGGCATATACATGCAAGCTAGTTGATTGGAGCTAGATGAGCTAGTGCTGCAGTCACTGCAGTGGCTGCAGTGTAGGTGTGTTTTGAGGTACCACTTTGAATCAGAGTTAATAAAAAGTTACCAGAGTGAACAAGGCCTGTTTGCATGTATGTGTGTAAGAGATTGTTGAAATAAGACACCCTCTGCTATGTGATGCATTCATACTAGAGGAAAGGGTGACAGCTTCTTGTTACTTATTTTTTTGAGGCTTTGCCATGCAATCAAAATATTTCTTTAATTCAGCTTTTGGAGGACTAGTAAGTGGTTTGTAGTCCTACTGGCACATGCTTAGGTGAGCAGTGGCAAGCAAATTTTAAGAATATTGATCTAGACTTATCTATTCTTTAGATTCCATTTATATTACTTCTGGGCTTTAAAAATAAAGTATTTCTGTATGTATCAATTACAGGAAAAGCAGAGGCTCTGTGCTTCTATGTGGATCACATGACTGCATGAAAGAAATGATAACATTCTCCACTCCCAGAATTAACTAGAAGCGGCTGTGAGTCACACATTTGGCATAAGCACAAATGTTCCCCAAATTAGGAAATATTCAAACTCTGAGTTTTCTTTCAGCTTGTTATAAAGCTGTGAGCTGGCTGAGAATCTCAGATGCAGATCCAAATTTTACCAAGTTCCAGGAATGTTCAAGCCCAAGATATGGGGGTTCTGTTCAGGTTCACATCTAGAATTATTAAATACCTAATCTGGTTTCCTAAGGAAATAAAGCTTATGTGATCACACTAACTGTCAGTCCTTTCCTAATGAATTCTGAACGAATTGCAATCAATCTGGAAATAGTGGTAGACATCTCAGAAATAAGTATATACCTACAAGCATTGTGAACATTGGATGTTTCATAGATCCTACACTCTTTGTATGAAATAGGTATTCTCCTTTGCTTAAAGTGCCAAGAGATCTAGATGACTAGCTACACATATTAGGTAATTTAGGGCATTCAGGTGCCTAGAGAACTTTTCTACTAAAAACCTACATTATTAAAAGTGTGAGCACAACCAGAGTGAAATGGCATAACAGGAGGAGCTAAAAGTAAGTTTTGAACTCAAGTTGCTCTTAGGTGGAAATTTAATGTACTTTCAGCTGATACAGTCCAAAGATTCGCACTTAAGGATTAAAAAAACCCCAACAAACATTCCTACAGCTTCCCACAGAAAAGGAAACGATACCTGCCTTACTACTAGTTGGCTTGTGCAAAGTTACATGTGTTCAGAGTTGAATATAGGTCTTTGAAGAGATACAGGTATGAGTTTATATCATACTGGATTCCTAGAAAGCTGCGAGGCTGGACAAGAACTTAGGAATTCGAAGAGATCGTAATTTCTGCCTCTGAACAGCCTGTACCCTCAGCACATAAGTATCGCAATTCATATGTTCCATGTACAGACAGATTTGCTTCAGTTACACAATTATCATTATCATTATTACACTTGAGAGCACAGTAACTTCTTGTAGTGGAATAAAACCCACAAAAGAACTACTCCTGGAGAAATATAAGATAACTGTGAAAGACGAAAGTTGTATCAGTAGTAATATTTGCAGAAGAAGCTCCAGGAAGGTAAGAGTGAGCAAAGGATGTTGGAGGACAAAGATCTACTTATCAAAATAACAAATTACCACATTTCGAAACAATGGGCAATATGGGAAACATTTTAGGACACCGATGACTTTACCAGAGCTCCATCTTAATGTTCATGGTCTGTAGCTCAGGTGACTAACCTATTGCTTGCAGCCCGGTTTCTGCCTGCAGCCTGGTTTCTGCCTGCCCAAACAACTTATCCAGTGTCTAAGTAGCTATGCAGTTATTGGGAGGGACGGGTTAAGAATAGGTCTAGTAGGTGGTTTCTAGCCATTATTTCTCAGGAGTCCTTTATCCATATTCCTATTTTGTGTCTAGATACATTGCCAAGAAAGAGCAAATTAACTTGGCATGTGACAGTGGTCATTTGTATTTTAATCTTTAGGCAATACAGGCCTTGGGAACGTATTTTGGGAGAAATTTTCTGCCTGGCAAGAACAACTTCCTTATATGCTCAAAATCTTCTCATCAACCTTATGATTCTTTAAAGAATTTCTGTATCAATCCTTTCAGATTGTTCTAGTTTTGGAAGGAGCACCAGCAGCAATATTGAGTTTCTAGAATTGTCTTCTCTGGAGCTTTCAGTAATATCAGTGTTAGAGTAGATTGGTGAATTAGATAGCTGTAAAGTTGTCTCTGAGGAGCCTCCACTACAGGAAATGAACAGCAGCACAAGGGTTTTCCAAAACATGTCAGAACCATTCCCGTTCATGATATACCCAAACGTTTGGTCCAACCTTTCCAAAGTCTAGTAAATTATCAACATTGCTTTCTTTTTCACTTTCTGTGGAGGCATAGGAGTGGCACAAAAAGCTGTTACCTCACAAAGGTGTTTCTAGTGGGGTATACTTGCTGACTGATATAAAAGCCTTCAGGCAGGCAACCATCATGGGCTAACACATTTGAGAGACAGAAGGTAGGATTCAGTTGCCACAACACAGGTACATTGTGCCATTTGTGACATGAGAATACTCAAGACAGTTTCATGGAGCTGGATGATACTGGCTATGAGGAAGATTCACATCCCTCAAAAGTTGTATACTAGGTTAACTGTAGGCACCTACCTTTGGGCAATTAAGCCTCACTCTAGATGTTCCTTTAGTACTATAGGAAGGTTCTGGATTGCATATAGAGAGCCATGTATAGGTGAATGTGTATAGACAAATACAGGAGTCTGAATAAAGTGTTGAATCTTAATTGTGTAGGTCTATTGTAGATACTCTCTCTCACTGTAGCTATCTAGGGATCCTTAATTTCAATGTAAACATCTGCTTTCTGGAATCCTGTCTGGGCTCCAGTAGCCTCTTCAGAAAAGCACAAGACTCATCTGAGTCTTTTGTCATATCCGCAGCCCCATATGGGTGTTTTGCCTACTGTAGGACATTTAATGTGACAACCTCAATATTTAGCTGACTGAATTGACAGATAACACCTGAATATGAGGGTGCTGCTAGTGTCTTTGTACTGAATGCCCTTCTTCTTTTGTGGCAGCTCTCTCTTTTTTTCAGTGGTAACATATGAAATAAAAAACCAGAAACATTTAATTATTAGGGTAGAAGCAATGCTATTGCAATGCTATTAACACTTATTTTTTGGTTTTGTTTTTGTTTTTTTTAATTTGATGCCCCAGACTGCAATGAAACTTGTCTTACATACATGTCTTGTATTTCCATTTTTCCTCCTAAAAATGAATTTGAGAGGCATTCTCCATTTGATCAACTGAAAAATCCAAGTGGTGCAAAAATGGAAATATAGAAATGGTAATTCAATGTCTCTGATAAAACTTTTCACAATCAAATATTCAGATCTCCAGCTAGTGAAATGTGGCTGAAAATAGGTGGAACCAGGTCAATTACCAGCAGAGGATCCAACCATATGATTTTAAACCAAGAGATACTTTGTCAAATGTGTTCCTCTTGAAAGGTCATGAACTAGAACTGGAACTATTCTACCAGACTGCAGCAATGAGCAGGGGACTTAATTTTGCAAAGCTAATGTCCTAACCACCAGGATAGCTGCCTCCCCATTCAATTTGACAGTCCTCTGAGCATTGCCAAGAGATGTCTTCTGCTCATGGTGGCATGAGAAGCCATCATCAGGTTCCTCAGAGCCATTCAGTCAGTATCCACATAGTTTATTTAATGGACAATATTGTCAGCAATTAGGTGATTTTGCAAATACAAACCTGCATAAGTTTCAACACTTTATTTGACTACGTGATAAATGACTAGCAATTTTTAGTACAAGACTGGTATTTGACAAGTAGATGCCATAGAGGGTTGGGCCATAGAGTTCTGTTGAATGTACTTTCAAAACTGAAAATGTCTAATTATACTTTCCATTTGGTTAGTGGTTTATGAGTATTTATCAAGACTAATTATCATGATTGTAAACAATTTGTCTTTGAATAACGTGAATGTAAAGTGACTTCTTGAAATTCACACACTCTAATAAATAGAGCAGGTCAGTGCCAGTTTTTGTTTGTACATTTGGAGCATTCATCAGTCACGTTACTGACATGTAGTCAGTCCTCTGAAACACAACACAGCAAGTTCAGTTAAATTCAGATTGACAGCGTGAAAAGAAAGTTGGCAGAACACAGGGTCCCGTTGCTAAGCAATGCTTGGCAATACAACACATGCACATTATGGTACTTGTGATGACACCATGAGGAGAGGAGATGTTTTCAATTTAATGAAAATCCATCATTGCAGAGGAGATTGGGCGGAGCAGTAGCAAACACGGTGAATGGATGGGAGACATGTCCCCAGGGA
>NW_010290412.1:44791-46765 GCF_000700745.2 Antrostomus carolinensis | reverse complement strand
ATACATTAATTTAATCAAAGATACTCTGGATTAACTATGAAGACACTGTAAAATATTTCAGGCACTATGCTGAAACTGTTTGTAACATTTTGTTGAAAAACGGTCCACATCTTTCACAGAGCTTCCATCGTGCTTCTCTGTCACTTCAAGTCAGTGTGAAAATTACAGATAGTTCCACCTGGCAGTGGACTTCACAGTCAGAGTCATGTTTCTTCAGCTGACTGCAGCCCTCAGTGTGCCCCATCCTTGAGCTGAACCCAGAATTGTGACTGGAATAGTGATTCTGCACTTCCCTCTCTTCCTCCCATTCACAAGTGCACATCGCCCTTTGGGTTTGAGGGTGAACTGTCCACAGAGGCGAGGAAAACCTGGGGCTGACAAGGTGGGGCAAGAGGAGGTGGAGGAGATTTTTCTACCCACTGGGGTATTCCCACCACAGCCCAAGTCTGATGGATGTATTCAGCCTGTTCTGTCCTCCACCTTCCCTCTGTACTTGATCCTTGGCTAGGCATCTTCCCTGTGCTTCGAAGTCCAGTCCTGCCACCATACTTCTTACTATAGCCCTAAAGAGCTTTTTAGCATTTTGAAACTTTACCTGTTTCCCCCCTCTTGTCTATCCTACTAGTCTAGTGGGATGTTTTCTTTTAGGTTTCTTTTAAGGTGTCATTACTGCTCTGAGCCTACTATTTCAGATTTCATATAGGACAAAATAAGTTTACTTCAGCTCTGCGATTTTCAAAGTTAACTGTAACTATTCCTTCTTTAGTCACATATAAATGAAATAGAGTGAAATCTCAATTTTTATTAAGTCAATGACAAAATTTATGTTGACTTTATGTCTATTGCTAAAAAATAGATACCAAGTGTCCTTTATAGTTCTGGAGTCTTGTATATCTTCTGGTATATCCTTACAAAAATTCTTAGTGCATTATCCTCATAATTTCTTTGCCCTTGTTTTCACTGGGAGCAAAGCCAGACATAAGAACAGTAAAGGGTCAGTGATCTGGATGGCAGGGGACTACTCTACTGTTAAGAGATTACAATGAAAGCCAAGTTTTTGTCTACGTTTCCCATATTACAGGATCACAAAATGGACAGGGAGGATAGCCAGGAGGGAAAGATCTGCCAGACATCAAATCTGTTTCCAAATGGTAGATGGCATGTCTATTGTGAAGCTATTACTTAAAATACGGTTAAATCATTATGAAGGTTTCAAAACCAGCTATTGTTCTGTGTTCTCATGGCTGTAGGAGGAGCCATTTTAAATTCACTCAAGGTTTGCTTTGTAGGTGCTGAAAGCTCTGGGATGAATCAAACAAAGGTTAAAGAGTGTAACTTAAGTACAAAAGAAGACCCAGTGAAGCCCAGGAATGCATGTGAGTGCTTTGCTTGATCAGGTCAGCATGTCTAGTGTGTCACAAGACAGCCAGATGTCTACATTTTAAAATACTCCAAAATCTATGTTTCCGAAGGTGGTGGTTTGACCCACAGTGGGACCATGTGGTCCTGCATTTACTCCGCTCACCCGGTGAGATGGGAGGGGAGACTCAACAAAGGGGACACAGGATTAAGAATGGAGGACAGGGATGGCTCACTCACCAGTTATGGTCACGGGAAAAACAGACTCAACTTGGGCAAGAAAAATAAATTTAATTAGTTGTAAATCATCTGAGTAGACATAACAATCATATCTTACAACACCTTCCCTCACCTTACCCTTCTTCCCAGGTTCAAATCACTTTCCTCCCAATTTCTCTCCCTTGTCCCCTGCAGCGGCACAGGGGGACAGGGAGTGGGGGTTTCAGTCAGTTCACCGTTGCTGCTCTTCCTGGCATGGAAGTTCAGGAACAAAGTGTTCCAAAGCGAGCTTCCCATGGAGTCATGGACCTCTTCAGGCTCAGCTCCTGGCTCCAGCATGGGGACATCCACGGCCTGCAGACCCACCCCCCACTCGGGGTCCATCCCCACTCTGCC
>NW_010290412.1:22480-44780 GCF_000700745.2 Antrostomus carolinensis | reverse complement strand
GCGGCTCTCGGGGTCCCAATTCCAGTCACACTTGCTCTCAGGCTCAACTTCTCTGCTCCATCTTGGAGTCCTCCATGGTCTACACATGGGTCTCTGTTTCACTGTTGAATCTCCATGGGCTTCAGGTGACAGTGTTCTCCTACTCCATACATTAGAACTGGGTATGGGTCTCTTTCTTTCCTCCTCCTCTCTTTCCTCTGGCAATGAAGATCTCTGTCTGTCTATCTGTCTTTTATTTTGGCCGATGGTCGTCATTTGTTAGGCCAATGACTTCTCCTCCAGATTCACCCCCACCTACTTCTTTTCAGGACAGTCCTTCCCCTCACAAATATGGATTCGCAGAGGCATTTCTCTAGTGCTCATTGTCCCAGCCTGGGCTGGGGGGGTCTCTGCCTTGGAGCCAGGGGACATTTTTGCTCTCATAAGGTGGCCTTTCCCCCACTACCAAAAAACCCGCCACCCCCCAAACCCAACACATAGTAAAAGAGGGGTCACCAATGACAGGAGAAGTTAATTGCTATTAGAGACAGGATTTTAGTCAATATTATTTGTTGTCTTTGCCTCGCACTAGTTTATTTTAAAGATATTTTCCAAACAACCTATCAACTCTCTGTGCTAGAACATCCCTATCAGGACAGAATGTCTTTTCTGACACAGTATTCAAATAAGTTTTTAATATGTACTTATTTCAATGAGAAAGCATAGACTTTCAGGCTGTGAGGTGGTTGTGCACACTGTTAAATTGCTTGTGGAGTGAATGTGTTCTGACAGGAGTGAGGAGGTGTGCACAGATGCACCTCACCCACCCCCCTGCCCCACCAATCATTCCCTTTCAATTTTTGGCTCTTCCTTACCTGAAGCAGGTTAATCAATTGAGAATCAAGTGAGGCTTAGGCCTTCCTGTTGCATTTTTAGAGAGCTAATAGAAGTCAGATCAGATCAGGAAGCAAGTATTCCTACTATGGAACAAACATTTTTAAAAAGTGACAGTGGCATGTGTCTTTTAGCTAAACAATTTGAAGAGCAACTAAGTCTGAAATCCTACTTTTAATATCATATTTGTTATGATATTATATTATTAAGAGTCATGGTAGTGATATTCAAACCAAACTAAGAATGTACTTTACTTTCTACATGGGACTGTGTTTGAATTAGTCATTCAACAACATCATTTTTTCCTGCATTTCTGTGGAGGAAGAACATGCCTCAGAAATACAACTTCCATTCAAAGTCATCTTTAAATAAATAAATAGTGGATTTTTCCTGTTATTTAGACAGCTAAATAAAGAATACAGTAAAATTAACCTGATATTTCTGCAATTTTTATGCCTGTTTAGCTTGCTGTTAAATAGAGGAAAGGTATTTGATTTGTTTATTTTATAATTAATTACTTATGATTACTTAATTAATTAATTGTGATTACTATCTTTAAAGAGCCTCTCATAGGAATAGTAGAAAGCTTCTGTGTTTATATATTTTATAGCATGATCTCACTTACTGGATAGAAAGTCATAGTTCAAAGGTAGCGAGTTCCAATATGCATCGTCAAATACTATTTTATGGTTCTGTTTTTCATTCAGAGGCAAACGTGTTTCTTCATTTTCAACTGTTCTTCCATTCTTCCCTTATCTCTTTCAGTGTACTAACACCTTTCCGTTTCTTTTCTTTCATTAGACTCCTTTTTATATCTTCTACTACAGTCTTTTTTTTTTTTTTTTTTTTTTTTTTACCTCCCCTGAAACCTTTACCTTAACATCCTGCACTGGTATCTTCTATTCATTCTTTTAAAACTCCATATAGTCTGTTAAGATGAAACATAAAAAAAAAAAAAAAAGAGAATAATAGGAGATTCATCCCTGAACAAAAGCCAGAAAAACTTCAGAAAGTTATTTGCCTGCCTATGTTAATTGTGAGCAAACTGACTTAAAGTTAATTGCAAGGAAGCAGACTTACACACTCAACAAATTTAGGGCTAATTCTGTTTAAAAAAAGTTCATCCCTTAAGTGAAAATTTAACTAGAAAAAAAATCATAGAGAAGCAATGAAACAGTAGGATCACGGTTATCTTTTCCGCAGTTCTAAACCAAATAATTATTTTGAGCTAAAAGAGAACAGCAAGAAGCCATGAGGAACAAAAGTAAATATACTCTGAAAATTAAAGATCAGTCAGTCTCAGAACTAAATTTCATCTTTTCATCTTGACACATAATTTATGAAATTACAAATCAGTTTTAGGTAGAATCTGTCTTCTAGAACATGTAAAATAAGGCTTCAAGCGTCTCTTAAGACTAGTATCTCAAGGAATTCTGCTTATTATCCATTGAATAAGAAGGATACAGGTTCTCCAGGCAATAGATTTTGGTAGCTAATTAGTTTGGCCTGAAGCATATAAGTGGTGAACCAGGTGTCTGAATAAAAAAACCCTGTCCCTCATATTCTGAATATTTCGGCAAGATCAAGAGGTTATGTAAATGCTATAGCTTTTATAAGGCTCAGATTACATTCTTTCAACACTAAAGTAAAAGTGAAAAGAAGAAAGTGATCTGATAAACAGTTACTGTAAAGGCAAGCACTATTTGCCCTTTATCATATTGTATACCAAATAAAGACACAGCTAAACTCAGTTTCTATATTTTGTTCCCCTTGGTGGATGAAAATGCTAATAGTATTATCTAGGTCCACTCTCTAGCAGACTATTATGCATAATCTAGATCCTTAAAAGTGGTGAATTTTCTCAATATGTTGAAGTCTCCAGAAGTACAAGCTGTGCTTGTTGATGGAAAAATAAAATCCCTTGATATAAAAGGCAAACACTTCTACCCAACGCTTCCTCTGTGAGGAAAGGTGGCAAGAATCATGTTCGTTGAACATTTCTGACAGTAAGGAATGCATGCTCCCTGGAATACATTAGGAGAAGGGCCAGAATTCAATATCACTAGTGAGAAAGTGCCTACACATCTTTTTAGATCAATAACACACAAAGAAGTAGATGTAAGTCCATCTTAGAGGCACAAGGTAAGACTGATAATGACAAAAAGACATCCAATAAATCTCTGTAAATAGAAAGACTATCACCAAGTATTGCCATCACCTTAGTTAAATCAGAAAATCAAAAACCTACATGAAGCAAATTGTAACACCAAGACCCCTTCTGTACCTTTCTGGGTACTGGTGGGGACCTTCCTTGCTACCACAGGGACTAGCAGATGGGCAGCACTGCCAAAGAACTGTATGAAAGTCTAATACATTTATTCGTGTGATATGTCAAGAAGGGCTTAATCTTAGCAATAAGGACCAGATTTTTCATTTGATGAATTTAGTCTCTTCTACTTTTACCATTATTTGGGATGAGGGAGGGGGATACTTTTGCCTAGCTTAGTAATAATAATGCAGTGAAGCATCTGAGTAACAGATGTTTCATCATCAAAAAGTGTATATGCAAGAGAGGTGCCAGGTAAGGTCAAGTGAAGAATCAAACCCTAATATAATTGGCTTTTATGGGAGATGAAGTGGAAAGCCACATGAAAGCAGTAACTGGATCAGCCTGCAGCAACTTGCCTCGTAAAAGGATTAGATGGTAGACAGAACATCACACCAGAGCTCTGCTCCTTTCCCTGGTTCCTGCTGGTAGCTCAGAATTACTTCAAGATGTTGGTTCTAAAATGTTAACGAATCCTTTCCTGTACCCCTCAAAGCATCTGGGATTAATGGGGATGCTGCAGCCGAGGGAGGCCCCAGAGGAAGCTCTCTGCCACACATGGCACAGCACCCTCAGATGTGGCACCGCTCAATCCCAAAGCTCAAGGCACATTTGCAGTTTGCCACTATTCAGACAAAATGTCAGGTTCACTTCTTTATGCAAGCACCTTGTAATAGCTGTGTTTGTTTACAGAAGGGTTTGGCACTGTTTCACCCAAAGGTAATCCAACGCATAAACTGGCATAAACAAGTGAGAGAGGGGAAGGCACAGACTGCCTGAGTTCTTGTGGTGCTGAGAACCCATCTTGAAGAAACTGTTATGATTGCTAACCTGAATTAGATTAGCCAAACAACCAAACTTTGACTGCAATGAGTTAGAAACATCCCAGCCATACAAGCACGTTAACAAAAAAGCGGGCAATGCAGAGCTGAAGTTCTCCTTGTGCTTTGGAGCTGGCCTGTGCCAAGGGAAGGCAGACACCTACACACCTTCCACTCTCTCTGAACTTCAGCTTCAAGTGAGGTAGAACAACATCTGTCTTGGTCAGCTTGGAATGAGTCATGAAGACAGTGTCCCTTCAAACTACTGGCATAGACCACAGATTCAGAGGGTGGGATGAAAATAAAGGTTTCTTCAACATATTTCTTCAGTATTGTAACAAACCCCCTCACTGCCAGCAGGGAAGGATTAAAATTCTCTGTTAGTGCGGTTGGAATGGAATTTGGAAGGAATAAACAAAAATAATCCTGGGCACATTTCCAAGGGAGTTCATAAGAAGAATGCTACAGGAATAAGTGTCTGTCAAAAGACAAGAGTCTAAACCAGAATTGATTCAGCTTCTGGTGCCAAGAAGATCTGACTATAGTGAAGAGTTTTCATCTTCTTGAGTTAAGTTACGACCACAGATTGCAAATAGTGAACAAAACTTTCAAAGAGCCTCTCTCTGGTGGTGACAGAAGTGAGAATACCTCTGCAGTTAGCAGAACTGTCTATTTTAGGCTAGATAAAAAGAAAAAAAAAAAAATTCAATTCCCATCTCCATGACATTTTGAAGCCCCCAAAAGCAAAAAACTCAGGCTAATCTCACTAGGTAGATGTAATACAAAAATTAAATTTTAAAAAAAGGAAAAATTATAACACAGAGCCAAGGGGAGCAGACACTGTCAAACTGTCCAAAAGCTGAAGGAGGTCATTGTGGATTAAGATTTTAATATTTCAGATGTATAAGTGGCTGTAAAGATTCAAACAACTCAATGTTGGGATGATTTTTCATGTGCCTTTCCAGGGAGATGGGTTTCCTGTAGAGACCAAAAAAAACCCCAACAAAAACCAAAACAACAAAATTCCCGAAAGAAAACAAAAAATTTTCAATATGTAATTCATTAAAGCTGAATAAAAAAAGAAACAAATACAATTTGTGCTATACATTATTAGGGACTCAACAACTGTTACAATAAATTTTAAAGAGAGACAGATGTGGCAGCAATTAACAGATAAAAGCTTTCCATGAGAACACACAAAAGTGTGGACTGGGGTGTGATCCAATGTATTTGGATGAGGCTCCAAATATCTGCAGGAACAAACATGAGATTTTTCCTCCAGCCCTCAAAAGCACTGAAAGTTCGGAACAGCCTTCAGCAAAAATGGGGGATACTAATACCGGTGAAATAACATTGAATACAAGGAGGATCAGCTCTCCAGAAAATATTTCCTTTAGTAGATACAAGATACCAACGACACCTGATGTGGCCTGCAGCCCTAGTTGTCACACTCTGAAGAAATCATAATCAAGATATGGAAAAGCAGCTCAGATCACAGCTAAATTTTTCATATGATGCTTTTTGTTGAAGTGTTCTTGCATAGCAAATTAAATGAGTTTTGTGCTACAAAGTTAAAGCAGGATAAAAACAATTGCTTGTTTCAATATGTATGCAACCTGAAAATGAGAGTTCTAGAGAATTGCATAAATGGAGGGGTGTCCCAGGCCCAGGTTGTTAACCAAAGATCTGGCTTTAATTATCATCTTTTTGTATGATATTATATTATATTATATTCAAACTTGTTGTATCTCCATTCCCTATGTGTAAATCAGAGGTTTTTAATAATACCTTGACAGAGAATTTTTGAGGATGTAAATCGGGAATGATTATGAACTACTTCAATTCTGTGGTAGTGAAGAATATGCAAGGTTTAAAATATCTTGTAAAAATTAGATCAGACTGCCAATACCTGAAATTCAAAAGATAAAAATAAAGAAAGACTTCAGATTCATCAGTGGGCCAGTTCTGAACAACAGAAATTATGACAGTGATGGATAAAACAGCACACTCACAAGTCACTCTTCTGCCACCTCGAAAATAATGCTGCAGGAAAAAAAAAAAATCTATTCCTTTATAACTCTTATTCTTAGAAGATAACAAAGTGATAAGATACAGAATACAAGTACTTGTACAAACTTAGAGAAGCAGAAAGCCTAGATGATGTTTTAAATGAAACCTTGGGACATGTCAGGATCTTAGCCATCAGTCCAGAACTTAGTGCAAGGGTTCAAGGACCACTGATTGCAGCATTATTTCCATCAACTTGTTCTTTTATCTTACTCTACTCAAAAAGAAACATTCATAGTTTAAAATCCAAAGATCCTATTATTTTTCTTCAATTCCTGTAGCTCATGCTGAGATGTTGATGGTTTTTAAGTACAAAATTCATGACAAAGGACTGTAGAATTAGAGTGCTTCTGCATCATCCACAGTATATAAAGCAAAAATGAAGAATGTCTTGTTATTAGATATCCAGTTTACTACCACTCACCATGTATTGTTTGGTTAAATCCATAGAAATCCTTTTTAACACTGGTGTATTAAGCCACAGAACATCTTTTAATGGGATGCCTTCAGGATTAAAGAATATGTTAAGAGCAGTATATTCTTTTCACCTATCCCAAAAACCATCTCAGCTTCAACCACTTCTTGCCAATGTGCAGAGCCTGGGGAGGATCTCTCATCCTTCAGTATTTACAGCCACCCCCACTGGCAGCACCCACGTTTCTGCTTTGCCACCAGTGCTGTGTGGGCAGGCGGTTAGTATGTGGCTTGTAATCTCCATCTACAGAGTGGGTTACTAAAGCTTCATGTTTCTCATCTACTTCATTCTGCAATCCACCCCAAACCTCCCACCAGCCAAAAATCAAACAGCTTCACTTAATTCTTTACACACCTCCTTCAGGCAGACTAATGATCTGGTGCTGCTTGTTTCTTGGTAGGAGGGTGCAACTCCTCCAACACAGTAACTATTTGATTATATTGAGCAGTGCCTCTCAGATCCCAAACCTTTCACTTCCCTTTCTGAAACTCCCTGTGAATTTCTTTTCACTGCTGGTAAGCAAACTTATCAATGTAAAAGATGAAAAAACCCCAAACTTTAATTTTCTCTGTGCCTGTTTATGTCAGGTCTCTCTTCTCTTCAGTGAGAAGAGTATTTTGCTTTACCAAGGGTCTTGGAGTCAAGAAAGCTTTGGGTGTAAGCACATAAGATATACTTAAAGTGCCTGGCTGAGATGATAGGTGCCTTGTATATCAAGTCAGACCAAACCATGTTTTGAAATGTCCAGGACACTGCATTCTGTAAAAAGTGATTGTGAGTGGAAACTTTGAGCAACTCATAATAATAATAGCGCTGCTGAGGACCATTATGTACCAGTATATGTATCTATTATCTTTATAAAAGTTTCCTTGTTTTCCATTTTTTCAAGATCTTACAATTTCTGAAATGATAGTATGAAACCAATGCAAACATTGTTTTATAAGGAATTGTTTCCAAAGACAACCATAAACATTTTTATCCATGTTGGGATTACTCCCTGGGTAAAACTGGAGTGTTACCAAACCCAGCACATCTGTGTGGAAAAAGGCCACTCCTTTGCGGAGGTCTAGCACAGATCCTGACCACCAACTAAGTTACCCTCTTTACTGTCAGTGTATGCAGCTCCAAGACTCTGTTTCATACACACACACACACACGCACACACACACACGGTCATGGCAATGCTGATCTGGGATCATACAAGACTGTGGGAAGGGACACAGATTCAAAATAAGCTGGAAATAGCGGAGGAACAGCTGAAATGACTCTGGCAGAGGGGACATCCATACTGGGACCAGAGGAGGAAAGCACCTGAGCTGACTGTATCAGGAATAGGGCAATGGGCACAGCCCCGACGTAAAAGCATCTCCTTAGAGCTCTGCATATAAACTCATACATATGCACACATAAAACAGAACTATGTAGGCAGAAAGTTTCATAAATAAAAGAATAGTTGTAACATTTATAGGTGGAAAGCATTTTCAGGTACAGATGATCCACACAAAACTATATCAAACTCACTCCCTACTCCATGCTTGGTTGTTACTCCATGCAAAGAAACATCTTTCCAGCAACACACATACTAGTAATGCATACAGTTCTAAACCGGATCAGACAATTTTGTTGCTGGCTATTTAAACATACATTCACTGGTATATTCTGTCCATAAGGTTTCTGACAGTCATCCATAAATCTAAAAATGTAAGTGGTAGGAAATACTGAGGATTTCTACTGTGCTGTTGCATTTTAAACTCAATATTGGTGTCTTATGATCCATAAGAAAGATAATTGCATAAAATGTATGATAACTGTACTTTAAGGGCAGTTGTGATTGACCCACCCATGGGCTTTGCATGTTTGGGCACTGGTATGTGTGTGGGCTGCTTAACAGGAAAGATTCCTTCCCCATACATAAAATACAGATGTCAAAGGACCAGAATGTGAAAATCTTGCTCACATCAAGGACCAATTTTTTTTGCCTAAGAAGACCACTGCTGTGGTCTGACTGTGGGTGGACTAAATGATTCTTTAGTAATAGGATTACTAAGGTGAACAATTGCACAATGTTTACAGTGAAGACTTCACTGCTGGCCTAGAGGGACTGATTGGCACACTCCTCTTCTGGTAAACAAAAGCTGACTCTTCTTTTGGGGCCAAATTTGAATACAGTCATTTACTTGATTTGTTCCATGACACAGTCATGCCATTGGAAATTAATATGTTTGTCTTCATTAAAAAGAAAATATTTGCTTATATTAACGAGTTTTTCACAGCTAAAGAAATCTACTTTGCTGATTGCATTATTACAGAGTCAGAGTAGAGTGGTGTTGGGTTTGTATGAATAGAATCCAACCGTGATAAAAAGCACTATTAATGATATTTTATAGTTGATGTAAAGCTGAGGGCTTGGCTGCATGGTCCACTCATACTTTTGCAGAAGTAGGACCTATTACTCATGGCCAAATTACAGTTTAGAGCTATTATTATATATTGCTACTTCAAATGTCCTTTGCAGTTATAACTTGATACAATCTTCTGTGCTTCCTGGACTTAACTGTTGGAGTGAGTTGCTGGGTACTGCTCTGCAGCTACTAGTTTTAATCTCTGGAGGAGATGAATTTGAATCTTGGCCAAAGAATGTGTGGATGAACACATGGCCAAATTCCAAGACTGTTATGCAGCCTTCCATAGTACTTCCTTCTTAGACATAAATATAGATAGGTTCATAGTTATGTACCATCTTGTCCTCTATAGGTAAATTGAAATGGCCTCCTTTCTCCAATAGTCCACATAAAGCTCTAGCTGATAGAAAGCACCATCAGACTATGAAGTGAAGGCCTGAGGGAGGAGAGAGTGAGTTGGCTCTGATAGAATCAGAACAAGGAAGGAATGAGTTTCAGACCCCTGGGCAACACCATGTCCTAAAAAAGGCAGCTGAAGAGCGGCACCTACTTGAGCCCAGGGGAAGGAGTACCTGTGAGGCTGTTGCTGTCTTGTTGGTCCAGTTGTCCCCTGGGACAGTGGAGGTCACATGCTTCTGATCTTCTGGGCATACACTCACCCTCCCTGTGGTCTTTTGACAGTGAATCTGGCTGTCTCCCTAAGCATGTGAAGGAGGTTATAGGAAGCATGAGAGGACAGTAAGGGTTAGAGGGACAGGGACTCATCAGGCTGAGTGAAAGCCATACCCCAGTTTTGTTTCACATGCTGAACATACAATTAAATTGGAATAAAAGTATCCTGAAAGTTGAGGGAATTTTGTGCATAGATGGGAGTGAAACCAACAATAACAGCAAATTCTGAGTTAGTTCTGAGTGGATGCTTACCTGCAGAATTTGCTCAATAATGGAAATGAGGTCATCTGTATCTTAATTCCAAATAGCCTTCTGACTGAGTTCTGAAGTCTACAGCTGACATTCTTCTCCTCTAAAAGTATATTGTCTACTAGTCTGAGTGCAGGACCAGAAACCAAGAATTTTTGCCACCTTTGGCATCTACCAAATGCCTGATGATATCTTGGTTTTAATACAAGATAATGAGTGTGGGACAGGGTAATCAAAGGTATTGATTAGGAAAAATACATAGGTACTTTGCAACTGGACAGCTGCTTGTAGGTGCTAGGCATAGTGTTCACAGTTTTGCAAGCAGGTAATTAAATCTATGCACCTTGAGACATTCAAGCAAAAGTGGCTTGATATTTCCAGAGGTGCAGAGAAATCTCAGCTTCTGATTTCTCCAGCAGGAGATTTGGTTGTTGAACACAACTGTAAATAAATAAAGCTTAGAAAGAGATAGCTTCTTAATATTAATCACGGAAATATGGATATCTAATTTTAATCTAAGTAAATAATGAATATGATCTTTTAGTTTATACTGGATTAAGATGGCACGTACTTTTTTGCTCTTCTTTATATTTGAAAACAGACCAATGCCAATAATAGTGGATGACATTAATGACTGTATTAAAGGGAAAGATGATTCTTCATTAGTCATCTGAAGAAAAGCCTAAAGAATTGCTCTGTCTGCACTTTTCCTGGCATAAGAACAGGAACCTTAGGTTGATTACACAGGTCACCATCGTCCCTATTGTATATTTTCCCCTAGGCACAAACTAAGTTAATATTTTATTAGGCATTCATCAGATTGAAGAAAAGTAATGGTGGAGGCAAAGTGATTGAACAGTCATTTGCATTCCTATGAGAATCTTACAAGTAAATAAAATTGATTTTTTTTTTTATTTTTTTTTTTTTTTTTTTTAAGTGAGAGTGAAGCTCTGTGTTCCTGGGGTTATTCCCAGGACAGTCTATCTAACAAAGTAAATTTAATACACATGTAGCTTTTGGCCAGCAAGTGGGTGCTCTTTTCACAGAACAGGAAAACATAGTTTCCATCATAAAAAAGGTAAATTAGTGGGAAGCTGTTGAAGTCAGCCTCCAAATGAACACAAAAAATTTATAAAATTAACGAAATAAAGTGCATGCTTTCACTAAAAAAAACCCCTATTTGTATAAAATCTTTAAACAGGTACCATTCTATGATTCTATGATTCTATGACTTTTTGTGTTTGTTTGTTTTCAAGTATCTTACGGAGTCTTCTGTGTCAGACTTCCATCCAGTTGTAATTTTAGGTTAATTTCTTCAGCAAGTAAAACTAGACTTCCAGCAACGTGCTTATAGACTTTTAGAGTTGGAAATGAGCCCTTTTTTTTTCTTTTTCTTTTTTCAGTCTAAGAGTTAGATCCATTCTGATCTAATTTTGCATAGCATTTGCTTGTGCTGAAACGGACAGGGCTTTGAGCAACCTAATGGCAAGAGATGTTCCTGCTTGTGGCAGGATGATTGAACTAAGTGATCTTTGAAGGTCCCTTCCAACCCAAACCATTCTTTGATTCTTTGAAGTTAGGTATGAAATACAGGATTTGCTTTCATTGTGTTCATCTTAACTTCTCACCCATCACATATATTCCATTAACTTCCATTTGCACAACTCATCTGCTGTTGGTGTGAATTTGATGAAAAGCCTATTTGTCAGAAAGTAAAGAAATCCATGCTGTCACAGTCATATATAATAATAATAACCATAATAATTTTAAAATCAAATGCAATAGAATGTCAGAGTGCTCTGGCAAAAGTATAGGTGAATAAATATCAAGGAAACTTGTATTCGATGGCACAGAAAAAGTATGAGATTAAATTTAGCTGTAAGAACCTAACTGCAAAAGGTAACAAAAGTATTCCATTGTAACATTTGGTGTGAAGAATGAATGGAATTTATAGGCTTTTTAAAGTGCTTTGAAGTTCTTGGTCAACTTAACAGAGGGGTGATACTTTTACCCCAGGGCATCAATTATATAAGCACTGTGCTTGTCTAGCTTGGGATGTAAAAGTTAGAAGAAAGAGGAAATATTTCACTATGTGATTTTTACCAGTCAACTAATTTTTGCAGTTTCAGTAACAAGCTTTACAAATTCCCAGCTAGAATCTGGCTGCATGGAAGTGACTGGTCAACCTACTTGTACTTTTGGCCTCTTCATTATTTCTATGAGAGCAGGTCTTTTTCACAGGAACCAGTTGAGTTTTAGCACCTAACGTGACAAGAGAAGTCTGCTGGTTCATAACTCAGTTTCTACGCTTTTCCCTCTGCATCCTGTGATGACAATAGCATCGATAATCTTGACATCCTTCTTGGCCTTGACCTGGATTTCACAAAGAAGCTGAGCTGCTGAAGGACTGTGTTGGCAACTGATTCATTCATGACCTAAACTTCCAAAATTTTACCTTTTCTTGATGGTCTCAGTATGCTTTAGAGGATAGTAGGAGTCCTTTGATGCCAGTTTTTACAATGAAATGGCTTCCCACCTACATAATCCCAGCAAGCATTTAAAGGCAGAGACCAGGGCTGATTCATGCACCATGTACACAAATATAAACCTCAAATATATGTCAAATTCTCATGCTTAGTTTACAGATGACCAGTTGTGGGATGAGAAGGGGAAAGAATAAGTAAAACACCTTCCTATCTATTTCAAACCTTGTTGGTCTCAGCTCTGAATTAAGCTCTCCAAGCCTGTCTCCCATCTCATTTATATGCCTGAGTCAGCTCCTATTGAAGTCAATGGAGAGATTCCCATTGAGTTTGATGGAATGTAGATCAACCTCTTATGCTACCATAAATCAAAAGTGCAAGGCTTATTTATTGCTGTTGTGAGCACCATAGCAAAAGGCTGTGTCAGCAGACCTGCTAAAACCTAACATATTACATAGCTTATAAATTTGCCATAAAGTTTGACAGGAGACTAAAGCTTGGCAACAAAGCATATGGCCTTGGTAAGCATTCAGTTTTTCTTTGTGTTTGTTTTTGTTTTTTTTTTTTTCAAAATACAAAATAATTTGTTTAACTTTAAAGCTGCAACAAAATAAAGAGTGGGTTTTAGTGAGTTCTTCTTTTATTTTTCCATTTTCTCCTTTGGTTGAATCTGAACCAAGAGGTTTTCTTAGATTTTAACCCTGTAGGCCTGTAACACTGTTTTGCTTTCAAATGCCTTAAAAGAAACTGAATTTTTATTTGCAATAAAATTTGCCAGCCTGAAGAATAAATTTTGGTTCCTCATGAGTTATGAGACTAGTTGACATTCAGTTACAGAAATAATTTTCCTGTGTTCTCAACACTGCTTATATGTTTCTGTGCATGAATATATTCACCTCATTGTCTACATTCAAGTTTACCTTGTTGTCCTCAAAAATGTGATTGTGAGCTAACAGACTATACTAAAGAAGTTTCAGTTGTGGTTTGGACTGTATAGTTATTCCCTGAGCATGTGCTCTGATGAGACATTCAGGAACACTAATGTCAATCTGGTGGTGTATTCATTTAATATTCCCTTTCGGTTTTAGATGAGAATACACTTCATTTCTGTGTCTCCTAACATTTGCTTATATCTCAGTCTGAGCTAAATTATTAGTAAGGTTTGGTTAATTTTCTTTTTGAGTTCTTCTGTGAAAGATATTGTCATTTTTGGTTTGTTTCTTGCACAGCGACTTGTTTTCTCTTCTTATAGTAAATTAGTAGACAACATGCACAAAGAACAGCAAAGCAAGTCTACTGCCTAGGCTTATACGAAATGGTAATTTTGGTTTTACTTATTGTTTTATATACAGTTTTATGTATTTAGCACTTCACAACAAACTCAACTACCTTTCAGATAGATGCCACCTGAATAGGAAGTGCAGAATGGGCACGGTCCTTGAGGGATCATCAGGAGATGTTGTTCACGAGGGAAGCACAACACCCCTTCAGATTTCCCATATGTGCTGGATGTTTCTTTCCTGCAGTGTCCTAATGAATGTGGCATGCTCTTCCCTTCTCAGCTAACTAGGTACAATGCCTGCCGAAAGGCAGAAAAAAAAGAGCAATTGCTTTCCTCTTGTACTTTCTCCCCACACCATTTTTCTGCTTAGGCACTCCCCAGGGAAACAATCTTTCCTCTCTTGAAGGCAGAGACTGTTCTCATTGTCCCCTTTTATGCTCACCGTGTAATAAGATGAAGTAGGGACTGTTTAGTTCTTCCTTCCCTGCATGTCCAGGATGCTGGCTCTCAACCTATTTCTGCATAAAGCTATTTTCACTTAAATTGCAATGTAGCTGATCATCCATCTAAACACAACCCAGACTTGCTGAAGGCAGTAAGAGGTCAGTTTTTTCCTGGCAGCTAAAACCGAAACAATAGTAAAAGCTCAGCTCACACTGAAACTCTCCTCTGGCCACTATAAATACTATGGGAAAGAACACTATCCCCAACAAAGACAAATGTTAAGAAATGTAGTCTACTACATAATGGTTAAGATCTACTTTCAATTTTCACCATGCAACCACTTGAAAACCCAGTGATATTAGGTAGATGTGACAGGTCTTTCACCATTGCAAAACATGCAGTGTATTTCAGAGGATGTCAGACTTTCACTCAGATTGTCTCTAAGAACACTTTTCATGGCAATACATTCCTATTCTCTGACTTGTCTCTTTCCGTAGGTCTTTGTCCCCTTCCCTCCCCCCCCCCCCCCCCTACATTTTTTAAGGGCCTCAAATCAAACTCAGTCCTTTCCTTTTACTTTTTCTTTTTTTTTCCCTCCCGAAGAATGGTTGTGTGAACTTGTTTCCTTCTGACATTTAAAATCAAATGATGAATGCTGTCATTATTATTACCAAGAATAACTGAGTAAGGACTTCTCCACTAGCTATCTAGCCTTTGTGTTCCTGGGCTTTTTTGTGCTATTTGATTAAAATTTACCATTATGAATATGAATGTCATTATTCCTTTCTAAAAAGATTATTGTTGTGCCTATTTTTCATCCGGATTGACCTTGTCCTTTCTGTGTGACAGGGACTTTGTTCATATATAATCACACTGAGATATAAAAGTGGCCAGTAAAATTTGGTACAGGAAAAAAAAAGAAAAAGGGACTGTGACCTAGATGTTAAAAAAAGGGTAGTTTAGTTTAAGCTTTTCTTGGCTTTTTGTTTGTTTGTTTGTTTGTTTGTTTTTAATTACTGCAGCATAATGAACAGGCTGACAAATTTATCACTCCCTCCTGAAAATCTGAAAAAAACCCCCCAAAACAATCCCAACCAAAACCCTGGTAGGAAAGTTGCTATTTGTAGCAATGGTTCTGACTTCCTCACTATTCCTGTTTGCTTCTGATCTGCAGACAGTAGGGATCTATTTGTCACTTACAAGAGGAGTTCATTTTTTGTGCTAATTCATTCTTCATCTCAACAGAAAATCGCCCTGTAAGAACAGACTTTTTCTCAGAGGACCTATATGTTTTTTACAGTTTCTCCAGTAAGTTGTTTTTCTTTTCTCTCCTACATCTCTGACTTGTTTCAAGCAATTCAAAGAGATAAGAGAATAAAAATGATACCACAAGAACAGAATCCTCTTGCTAAAACTTTTTAATAGCTTGATGACCAGAATAACTGAGAGTGCTACAGCTGAGGCTTTGAATTTCTACATTCATTCACAGATTCACAGTGAAAGAGTTTCTCAGCTGCTCTCATTATCATTGAACAGTGCATACACATGTCCTCCTACTAATTCATAACCTATGTTTGCCAGCTAGTCAAAGCATGAACCAAGAGCATTGCAAATTTAGCAAGCCTGAGAACAGGGCAAGATTTTCTCCAAGCTATTTTTATTTTGGAATATATTTGCCTCACTGGATGTAGGATGTTGTAAGCAGTAATCCAATATCAACTCATCTTTCAAAACAGACAAAAAAAGAGCATTTGATAGTGGAGATGATGATTAACATATAATCCACATAAAAATTTCCAATTTTATTTTATGTTTGCACAGGCTTACATGGCTAGCTTAGAAGTTGTCTGGAAGAAAATCAAATATGGACTTTCTACACTGATGATTTATCAGCCCTCTGCTAATGGTTATTTTAAATGTCATCTTTACAACTTTGAAGTGAAAACTGGAAAGAACAAAAGAAAGAAAGAAAGAAAAAGAAAGAAATAAAGAAAGAAGGAAAGAAAAAGAAAGAGAGAACTATAAACCCCTAGAGGAATGTTTAGTCCTTTTTGCTTGGGTGATTTTCATTTCACAAGCCACCCAGGACTATTTTATATAAGAACTGACACAAAAGCCACTGTTCCACTTTGAAATGGATCATGCGTTGAACAATTCCCATTTACCAAATGATGTAGTTGTATGTCATGAACATACGTTATATGCTGAATACGTGTCTGTACTCATAACAAAGCACATAATTAACATGCTGGAGATGCTGATCAGTTATTCAACTCATTAGACCTTTCCAGGATCTCAAGAAGGCTGTATTATATGGATGGGAGGACTACACTTTTGTGCAGTCAAAAGTCAGGAAATGCCAAAGAAAAGGCTTCAGGTACAACTGTAACTGAGTGAGACAAAATGGAGAGCCTACTGTGCATGTCAGGTATGTTATTTTCAGAATCTATTTGTCAGTTACTTATAACATTCAAGAGACCTACTCATCAGAAGTCTTCAGTATGAAAACCATGAACTTGCAATGCTCCGCAGCTTTTTATTGTGTTTGGTTTTATTTGTTTAATTACAATAGCCTACAGTTTCTTACCTGCACAATATGCAAACTCTTTTTCTTTCCTGAAAGATAAATGAAAGTGAAATGATCTTTGAGGAGACAACCGGCCTGGAAGATACAGCTTCCAAAAGACATAACTTCTGGAGTGATATAGATGGTTCATAATGGGAGACTAGAATGGAAATAATTATGAAAACAAAAATACATTTGTATTAATTATATACATGAACTAATGGAGGGCCAAGGTATTGGTGTACAATCAGGTATTGAGTCCACAGATAGATAGCATTGTTCATCCACTTTGTGTAAAATATTGAAGTTTTATGAATTTTAAAAGTCTATTTTGTGCTTGTAATTCTTTTTCATTTTCTTTAAATGTGTAAATGTAATACAACTGTGTCTTGCTCATACAGTTTCACCATGACTACATCTATACCAAGGAATTAAATAGTATCAGTGGATTTTGCTGGGCACTGAAATGAAATTCTCTATAATGTTAAATTGCTTGAACAGCCTTTGGCATTGTTTTTGTGTAAGCCAACTAATATTCTTCCAAGAAGTTTCTGGGAACAACTGAGTGTTAGTATGGACCTGGAACAATTACCAGGAGCAGTTTGCTTGTAGTTAGGTGTGTTAAATGTACTAGTAGAGATGTAAGCCATGGGGATGCTCTGCTGTATAATATTAAGAACTCAGAGGTGGGATCTCAGAAAATGTTTCTTAAAAGAAAAAAAAAAAAAAAACACAACAAAATAGATAGAAGTGAAATTCAGCTATTGGTTATGCTTGAGCATCCAAAATTTCATTATGAGCAAATGAGTTTATCCATCTAATACAGAATGTAGAAAGGATTTTTTTAAATTTATTTTGACTACAAGGGTGAATGGTCATTTGGAAACTATTACTGTTAAAATAATACATAAATATTAGAGTAACTCTGACAACTGAAACCTCTATGTCTTAATCTCTTTTATGTGAACTTAAAAGAAGAATGCCTCATTTGAAGCTAATGAATTTACACAACTGTGAAAGCCGGATGTGAGGATTTAGATTGTTTGGGTTTGTTTACATTGCTAAACAAAAGAGGGACTGAGGGTGAATTCAAGTATTGAACCACTGATTTTCCACATAGTTTATTTGTTGGCTTTTTCCCTAGCTCTGTTTTGCTCCCAATGGCTCCAATCAGCTGCTCTCAACAGTGTCCGGACATGGTCTTCAGCTCCATTGACCTCCAAAACTGCTTTCAGAATTAAATGTGGACAAGACTGCCACAGGTTTGTCTTCCTTGCCTTACATAATCTTCTAACACTGTTGGGCTTTGTGTCTTCTCATGTGTTCTCATGCACCCCAAAGCTGGAACAGTCTTGGTGTCATGCTATAAAAACATTGTTCAAGTGGTCTACAGCATAACCCTCACATTATTTTAGTGAGTTTGAACAGAACCTCCCCCTCTGAATAGCAAAAATTAATAATTGTATCACAGCCAGAGGGGCAAGAGAAGACCAAAGGATAAGCCACACATTTAAGATGTGACTGTTCTTTCTGAGTGAAATAACCCTAACCAGCAGAGAAGTGGGCCTGTCCATTTCAATTAGCTTTTGGTTTACAGATTAGAGCTCTGTGACATGGACAGTTCAGCCAGAAGAATAAACATTAAAGATACTAGCACTGGGACACACAAAATACGGCACACGACAGACTGAGAGTAAGAGAGATCAGGAGTAGAGAAGTGAAGAAAATATTTATAAAAATGGAAGGGATATGTTTATAGCAGGAGGAAATTTTTACACTACCTAGGGAGAAAGGAAACACATTGCAAAGGGGAAAGAGATACCCATCATAATTAAAGAAAGGAGTCATAGAAAGAAAGAGAGATTATAAATTCCTGACTGAGCATAGATTTTGTGTAAATTATTTTTAAGAATACTGATGAAAATGAGATAAGTAAATGCATACAAGTATTTTACTGCAATGTGTAGATCAACTTATTTCTTATAGCAGCTTAAGTAAATACTTAAGTATTGTTTCAGGGATCTTTGCATGTTTGATGACTGTCTGCATCTGCTGCCACATGATCCTTGACCTTACAGGTATGGGAGAGGGTGGTCTTAAGCTATTCGAAACTATTGTGATGATGACAACTGTGCTGTGGCATCCCATTTATGTGAAAGGCTAAAAAAAAAGAAAAAGAGAACGTGTGCCAGAGAGACCAACAGATCAGAGAGATGTGCAGCCAAAGGAGACTTCAGAGCACATAATTGAAAGGCAGAGAAGGACAAAGAATTAGCATTAATGTACCCAATGGATCGTACTTTTATTAGAATTTTTAAAAAGAGTATTAATCATTACTTCTTGAAAGCTGTTTATTACAAAATTATATTATTTATTGCAATAGCCTTGAAATATTGCAAATATTTGCAATGTGCAAAGAAAGTATCAATATTCTTTTTTTGTTTAATGAGGAAATGAAGTGAGAAGAAATAAAACAATTTGAGATAGAGCTTTGTAGACTCAAGTTCTCAAGATCCACATGGAAAGAGATAGTTTTCAAGTTCTATGTAGATCAAATCCCACACATTCCATAGAAATAAAGTGTCTGTTGAAAATCTTGTAAGACATGTCTCTACACCCTTAGGAATACAAATACCTTGAAAATTTGATGCCTAGTAAACATATATGCAACAAAGAAGTCCAACAGCAACAAGGGGCTCTAAAAGTCACTGTCTCTCATCTTCATCAGAAGGATGTCTATAAATTAAGGCTTTAGATTTTCAGGCTTGTAAGCAATATAGAGGTCTTTTTGTGTCTGCGCACATGCCTCTGAGTAGAAACATTAAAGAAGCCACACACACTTTTCAATGCCAACGCAGACTTACAAGAGTTACCTTTGCACAGATACAATCAGAATTTACTGGAAGATGCTAGAATATTCCCCACAGATTATTGTCAGCTATATTAATGCAATTACAATAGCTTGAACACTTTGGTACTTTCCAAGGACCTATTTAAAGAGCAGTCTATTACTAAACTCTGACAACAGCAGCCCAAATTATGATGCACTTACTCACTCTAGAGAGTACTTTGCACCATGAGCAGTCTCACTTTGAATAAGGCATTCACGATCTGGCCCATCAGCCTTTAATTATAGATGTTTGAGAAAAGAGTGAGCATCAGAGTTTACTGCACTATTTATAAAACAAGCTAGCAGCCAAATGTTGTAGGGCTTCTACTGCTTAAAAAAAACAACTTTCCTTTCTTTTATGAGCTCTTCTGCTGTGCACTTTAAGCTCATGTGAATGTATCAAGAATATCATTGTAGTAAAAGAGGCATCTATAGATGAGAAATAATCCCAGTCTTGCAAAAATCCAGCAGTTAATTCAAACAGCCAATTTACAATGTCTCTTTTGGAAATTAAATACAATGTTTTTATTAATACTAGTAACAAAGAATTCTGCAATCATAGCATGTCATCCCACTGTAAAGCATTTTAAGTTACACTACAATAGCTATCATTGTGTGAGCTGAATACCCTCTGAAACACAAAGAAATCTGTCTGCATTGTCCCTTCTACAAACATGACTACATCAAAACACTAATCTACAGAAACCAGTCACTATCTGGCAAAAATTAGGAGGAAGCATTTTATACTTGTCTTTCCAGTACTGAGTATTAGAGATTTCCTTTGAAGTCTCCACCACTAAACATTGTCTGAGGTAGGACAAGAGCCTGAAAGAAGCAATGCCTTGATTCAGTAGTACAGGTGGTATTTTCTCAGTGTGTTAGGGGAAACACACAGGGCACCACTTGGAGGATACAGGAAGAGTTTCCATATCCCACATGCAGGTGGAAGTAATGGAAAAATGGCAGAGAAGCTCTCCAGCTTTCACTCAGTGGATGTTCAGACTCTTTGTCTTTCTTTTCCTTTACCCCATTCTGACCTTACTGAGCAGCTCTTGATTCTCTGCCACTATATGGTATTGTACATTTTGCTAGTTTCCCTGGTTGTGTACAATTCTATAATTCACAGGGGAGGTACCTTCTCTGTTAAACTTATCTTTTGTGTTTCGGAACTACTACTGGTTTTGCTGGATTGTCACTGCTTTTGTGCATTATATAGAAGCAGCAGATTATATACAGTTATTAAAACACATAAATAGCCCATGTGGTTTTGTTTTCATAAAACCTGTTTTCAGCTTTTACCCACCAAACATTCCTCTCCATGATAATTCCTGATCTCCAGATACTCATATGGCCTCTTTCACATTGGCTTATAAGTGTCTCATTATCTAAAATGTTCCCCACTCTCTTTATTTAGCCTTACAAAAGTCTATCAGGCTGAAAATTGTTACCTTCCATCCATCAAGGAAGACATGATGGGCTTTTCAGTACTTCCGAAGGTGTGCATGGCATAACTTTCCTAACCGTTGCCTTCTCCACTCCAAGAGGGAGCTGTTCACAGAGGCAAAAGGATCTTCTGCAGAGGTAGCTTTAACAGTCCCCTCTAAATGAAATAACCTATCTTTGCTAAAGAAATTTTTGTTGGTGTAATTGCTTCTATATAAGAGAATTTCACCCTATAGCCATGTCAGTAGTGTTTTTTTCATCCCATGCTTCTAACCAGCAGAATTAAAAACCTCCTACGTGTACAAACAACCAAGTCTGAGAGATTTGTCCATGGATGTAAAGAAAGGGCATGACAAAACAGGGAACTGTTTCTCCAGGTATAAAAGATACTTGCTTTGTGTTCTAAAGCAAAGCACTGGATCAGCCCAATTGTTGCTGTCACCCTTTATCTGATGCTACTGACAGGATCTTGGGATTTGTGAGAATTTCTTGGGGAAATAGCTGGACAACTCCATGGTGAAGGGAAAGGAGAGAATCACACTTGTACTCAATGTGTTCCCATTGCCTATAAGGACAGGTGCATGGAAAAAATTCTTCTTACTTGTGCCAAGTTTTCAACTTAAATGGAGGTCATTCTTTTGCTCCAGGTACTCTTTGTGGAGAAGACCAGACTTCTCTACAAGGTTCTAATATAGGGATCAGAGACTCTGTAATAAATGGTAACTATCTCTTTACGTCAAAGATGAGAGTCTTAGACCCAGTGCTATGCTTTCTGGACTCTGTACATGAGGACACATTGCATTGTAATATGAAGTGGAGTTCAGAAAGCCTAAGTAAGGTGCTGAATAAGTATCAGCCTAGTGTCATCTAACGCAAAATATTAGGCACAGGGGCTCAGAGGAATTTAGGTCATCTGACTCAGACGCACATTTCACTGAGTCTGTCATAAATGCTGCCTTTTAAACACCCTGTTTTGGAGAACAGCTTAGAGTGTGTAATAGAAATGACTTGATTTCTAATAATAGTCAATTAGAAGTTCTTCTTTGTAATTGTATTTGGAAGTGCAATGTAAGTACTTCTGCTGGAAAAAGTTAATTTGTCTTCATTTTCCTACAATTTCTAAAAATAGATTAGAATTAAATGTCATGTACCTTTGGAATGTGTATGTTTGGTAACTAACAAACTCACTTTGTCACTGTTTATGATCTCAGGATTCTTTCCATGGAAACTATTATAAGGTCACTATTATCATCAAGCAGCAATGAATGCTGTTCATATTTTAGAGAGTCATTAGGGAAAGGACAATC
>NW_010290412.1:12754-22448 GCF_000700745.2 Antrostomus carolinensis | reverse complement strand
GAAAGGAATTTATAGTACTTTTTTGGTGTATATATGGTTTTACATGTTTATAGACATTTTTGGTTTGAAGATTCGAAGTCAAGCATACTACCTCTTGCACAAAGCTCCTTGTCAGTCAGACAAAATTTGCTGGGTTCCTAAACTACATCTTCATAAATGGTGTGCATTTAGATGAAGACAAAACCTATAAGGTACTATATGGCCTCAGTTTCCATTAGCACCTTTTAAGGGCATCCACCACCTTACAGAACTGAGGTGTCTGTTCGCTGAAAGCCAGATTCTGACCTGTCCCCTCTGGGAGTACAAAGAGATCTTAAAGTGAATGTAGCTGTACTTTACTCCCACTGGAAGATTTCATTGCATTGCCTGGCTGGTGTAAAGGAGGCCTCAGACGAAAATATGGTGCAGGACTCATTTATCAATGTAAGCTGTCCCTGTGGAAGGCACTGAAGTTTACTCAAAACCAAATAGCACTTATACTACTGTAACAGGGGACTCCATAGCATAAGACTTCATCTGTATATTGGAATTGTAAGCTTGTGAGAATGATTTAAAAAGCTTTATTTCATATGCATGATTAGATATATAATTCAGCTAATGAGTCTAACTTAGATTCTCTCTGAAGAACTGCCATTGATTGATAGGAGTAGCACTGTAAGCAAAGGAGAAAACATTGTCAACAGAGAACGCTGCTCACACATATGCACACAGATATTTATCATAGTCAGCAGAAGATGACTTTCATCAGTTGAGGCATTTGTTCACACTTTTCTACTATTAATTTGCTAGTGGGTTTTCACATTAGTTCAAACTCTTCTCTAGCATTTGAGAAGATTTAATTAGAACAAGGAAGCAAACTGTGAATTTCAAGATCTGTATTAAAACAAAAAATATAAACACTGAGTTGAAACTGAAAAATAATGGATCAATAGCGAATTTTACAATGGCTTTGTTCTAACATTTTTACTAATTTATTTTTCTATAAAACGTCAGAGGTATATGAATTTTCTGTGTGTAACAATTCATATTACAAATCTAGGTGTTGCTGAGGTGTGGCTATTTTACTGAAGATTAATTTGTCTTGACAATTTAACTCCTTTAATATTTCTTATGCACATTATCTTTTCATTAATTTGCATATCTTTTTGGAAAAAAAAATTCCTATTTTTAAATAAGTGTCAGTGACAAATTGATCTTATGTGTCTCATTCCACACACACACATATATACAAGAAAGCTTAAAGGGAAACATTTTTTATATATCTTAAATGATAGCCAAGAGGTTTAATCTAGTCTTTTGCAGAAGTGAGTGGTGCTGTTTGTGAAGAAAAATTACTATCTGGACTACCTTCTTTGCTACACATGAAATCTTCTGTCAGACAAAACTGGAAGAAGGAACTCCTTGTTTACCTGTAATAACATAACCTTCAGTTGTCTTAGAGCTCCAGAAATTACTACAGTTGCCTGTGGTATCTAATAATTGGATGACATCATTTTATTGACAATGTATTGTCAAGCTCATTAAAATATTTTTTCCTTTTATCGGTGCTGAACATGAATTTACAGTTATTTTTGTTATTGATCCTACTATTTTTTTTTTTTTGAGGCTTCCAAAGATCTTTGTGGCAACAGTAGATGTATTCCTGAGAAAGTAATTTATACCTGTGGCATTACTCAGACAGAGACGGTCACAAGTTTCATGGGTTTCCAGACTTCTTGAACAGTCTGCCGTAGTCAAGAAAAGGCAGGATATCTTGGAATTTGTGGAATGATTGAAAACTAGGTGTCACTAAAAAACAAGAATCAATTTGAAGAGAGATGTTGTAACTGCAAGTTCAGCTGAATTGCAGACACCTTCATTTAGGAGCTTGCAATAAATGTTGTGTGTTTGTCTACCAGGCACCATCTCAGGCTACAGTCCATGACAACCTGAAGCGGCAGTGACCTGTCTAAATATAGGTGTCTAGTGCCACATGAGATGCCCTAATGTATTTCTCCTAGCCCCCAGCTGCCACTTCAGAAGCCCATGCAGTAGACCCTTATCATACCATGAGGATGGTTAAAATACCTTATGAATTACAAAGGGCAACTAAATCAAGCTCTGGATCTCTACTGACCACAGTGGGCACTTAGATGGCTAAGTCTGACTGTCTGAGTTTGTACTAAATCCCAGCCCATGTGGGATGCAAACAGCTAAGGGGTTGCCCTTTTAGCAACTATCGAGAATTCATTTCAAGCACCGGAGCAGCTCAGGAAGCAGACTGACTCCGTTAAGTTGAACTGGCCATGAGCAAGTACCATCCTCTGGCTTTTGCAGGAGGTTTATGAAAACTTACCTCTAGAAGGTACCAGCCCTCTCCTGCCTCCCTTCACTTCATCCTTCTCCTCCCCTCTCCAGGCCTGAGTGTCACTCAGGCTTTGAGCAGAAAGCTCTGCTCCTGATCTGCCTCCTTGCAGCTCTTCCCTCAGACTTGGATGTTATTTCTTGGTAGTACACCCGTGGCAAGAGGAGTCAGCAGATGTTTAATTTGCCTAACTGGCAATCAGACAGACTGCCTGACTGGCAGTTACATTTCCATTTTGTAGTAGTGGTCAATATGGGTCTCACTGAAATCTGTCTGGTATGCCTCTCCAGAGCTGCCAGAGCTGTTGATTGAACTTTGTGTGACACTGAGGTTACCCTTCAAACCAATTTTCATTTGTAGCTCAGCGAAAAGAAATTGTTTCAACTATTTTGTCAGAAAAGTAAGTACTAGCACATGACCCTTCTACTTCCAGACTGATATCCCTTCATTAGTGCCTCTTAAGTGACAGGCACAGTGACATTTATGTGCACATTTATACTTTTGAAACAAGGTGTGTGCTCTGCTATGACCAGAACAGTCTGCATATGTGGGATATGGGACAAATGAGAGAACATCTAATTTGTGAATCCTACCAAATAGTAGGGAAAATTAGGTTGCTTGTCTGGCAATATTTGAACATCCCTGGTTGTTCACTTGACCCCACAACCTTGCCAATGTACATAAGGTCTTGAAAGAATACCAAACAGTGCTCTCAAACAGATGTCTACAGCTACAAGAAGTCAGCTTAAGACTTCCCTGAATGTCAGTGGAGCTAATGGGCATTTTGCAGATGTGATTCATCTGACTTATTTTAAATATCTTTTTTAAAAGAGATTAATGTTTCCTAGAAATATTTATTTTTCTCTATTAACTATGAAGAGTGCTGACCAACTCAGATGTTGATGTCTCCATCATAGGTGTGTTTGTCCAGATGAATGCTGCTTCCTTTTTTTTTACAGATGAAGTAAATGAGGTTTTTGTGAATGTCTTGGTGAGTAATGAAATATGGGACAGGACCAGAAGCAATGGGCGCCACCTGAAACTAAGGAGGTTCCCTCTAAACATCAGGAAACACTTTTTCACTGTCAAGGTGACCAAGCACTGGCACAGGTTGCCCAAGGAGGTTGTGGAGACTACCTCCTTGGAAATATTCAAGAGCTGTTTGGACATGGTCCTAGGCAATGGACTTTAGGTGGCCTTGCTTGAGCAAGAGGGTTGGACAGGATGACCTCCAGAGGTCCCTTCCAACCTCAACCATTCTGTGATTCTTTGATTATGTGAACTCTCTGTTTAGGCATCTCAATCCCCTTTGTAAATCTAGTATCAATTGTTGTCGGTTCTACTGGTGAGAAACTGTCCAAGAAAAAACAGTGTAAAACCACCAATATAATTTCAAATAAATGAACAGAAAAATCTGTGTTATTGTGTGGCTAATTTTTCATTATTTCTCCTTGAAAAAAAATGCAGAGCAGCTAAAAAGGTCAAGCCTTCTGATTTGTCCATATTTTAGTGAATTAGTACCCCTCAGTGACCTTGATTGGCACTTTATGAGCATTAACAGCCTTGATAGTCTTTACTAATTGCCATGCTTCTCAACTTTGGGAATACTGGAGACTAATTTCTGCCTTTATTAATTTATATACTTATTATAGCGTTGTTTCCTACACTATAATGTAGAGAGAACATTCATGAAACTGCCTTGTGGGATCATCTTTTGAGGACAGTTTTTCTCACTGAGGAAAGACTGTTCTGTGCTACACATCGGATTTTTCTGGCTTCACTGAGAAAATGCTGCAGGGGAGGTGAGGGTGGGTAGAGAAGTGGTACCTTGCATTCATCTAAGAAAAAGAAAACCCCAAGCTAATAACCTTTGAAGATGCTTTATTTTAATTGTTTTATGTGAGTAAGGTTAGTTCAGTATGTAATAACAGGCTGTCTTGACAACAAAAGGCTGAATCAACACAGAACATGATTGGAATTATGCATGTCAATTATAACGAATCTCATTATGCAACAAGAAAGTCTAATTCTATTGTAAAGGCCTGCAGTCTGCAGTCTTAAGGCTGATGTCAATGCTTAACAATAACTGTGCTCTCCCCCACGTCATAGCCATAAAGAATAAATATAAACCTCATTTCTGTAGCTTTTTAATATGCAAATTTCCTTGAAGTAAGAGAAAAGAGAGATTTCTTTTTTTAATCAAAAGCAGAAAACAGCCCTGGTCCTAAAGTAGTCCATCATGTCCATGGCTTCTTTAGCTTTAACATTTTACTTCCATAGGAAGAACTGAAGTGGTGTTATGAAGTTCTCTCCTTGTATCAAAATAAAACCCAAGAATTATAATTTCCTGTGTTGTACCAGCCCAGTATTGTGTTTATCAAAATAAAATAAAAATGTACATAGTTGTTTTGATTAGGCTCTAATTTCTAGCAAGAAGTTTATAGTAATAAATGTGATTAACAACATCTTTATGGAATTATAGGGTAGTAGGGGTGTTGCTCTGTGTTTTGTTACAATTCACTATTTTTCCCCATTATTTAGTGTAAGTATTTTGATGCTTGCGGTTTAAATGTCTAGATTTGGGAGTTTATTTTGCATCTATAAATGCAAAGGTGGATTCTCCTTTGTGAACATGGGTTTGGAATGCCACCTAAGCTCTTAAATACTGTTCCATAATTCATTGTTAAATAGTTGATAACTCCAACTGGAAGCAGACATGTAGCAGACACTTTTATCCACAGAAATAAAACATTGTTGTGATACTATGTGACTCCAGTGGATGGGGGTAAGTCAGCAAATGGTAGTCAAATAAAATCGAAGACTTACAAGTCTTCAAACTGGCATGCACCAGGATTAGGTGAGCACATTACATTGAGGAAGCAACATCTGTGTGCCTTGCACTGAAAATGATCTGTGGCTATCAAAGAATACTTTGAAGAATGTAGTAGGACTAGTCAGTAACCTCTTGTGGTATTGGTTATTTTTGACTGATGTTAAGAAGTAGTGCTGCAGTTGATAGCAAAGCTTATAGATGAGGATACCTCTACTCCAGTAAACAGGAATTTTGAATGCAAAACAGTTACCAGCTCTGCACTGCAGTTCTGTATGAGAATTCATAACTCAGGCCTAGTTTACAAACAGACTTGTACTAAAATATCCATTTGTAGCTGGTGTAAACTGAGTTTTTAAATTCATCATTTAAAGCAAAATCGAAACAAGACGTTGATTTCAAGAGTTGACCCAGAATTGCTTTGAACTCACACCTTCCTCACAGATCATGGTTATTTACTTTTCCTTTCAAAAGACAGATGATAAACAAATTTTCAAGATCCTGAAAGGAACCTGCAGTTATTAGACCTAGGACAGTTATTCAATATGTAATTAGAACAACATGTTGAATTTTCCTCATTTAGAATTTCTAGCAGCTTTCATGGGAAAAGTATGATTTAGACAGGTGTAGCAGTCTGAGGAAAAAATGTTCCTAAAGCCCAGCATGAAATTTATTGTTCTTTCTGGCTATTTCTGAAAACCAACTTTACATTTGTACCAGCAGAATGCTACTGTAACCATGAACACAAAAAACAGTAGACTAAACTGGAGAAAGGATTAAAGACAGTAATTTGACAAATATCCAAAGAATACTGTCTTTAAGGTAAAAGGTAGTTTATTCTTGTTATTATTACTGCTCTTATTGTTACCGTCATCCTCATTGGATCCTCATTTTTCCTGAAACAGTAAAAGGAAAAGAAAAAAAAAGAGGACAAACCAGTGTTCAGGCCATTTTCTCAAAGACTGTGATTCCCTTTCAACTACTTGCAAAGATCTACTAAATCTTTGCTTACCATTGACCTTTTTAAATTAGTTTTGTGCTGTTTTCTCCAGCAAGAAGAGAATAGAGCAGGAAATGACAGAAAAAAGACTAGCTGCTTTGCAGGGTCAGGTGAAAGACCTCCTATTAGTGAAAGAAAGGGAAGGGGGAGGTTTTCCAGTGCCAGTCACAAAAGGAAAGCAGGTAGCAGGAATTTGTTCTTGCCCACTCCAGCATAAAGTGAGGATGCCCGAGATTTCTAAGGGAAAGGGGGCTATCTGGAGGGTGGTGAACTTTAGGTCCATTTTGCACCACATCCTCCAAATTGTTGATACACTGCTATGATGTGTGTAGAGTACTTCAAAACTCAGGTGGACTCTGTTCACTTAGGAATTTGCACAGCTGTTGCAGAGTGTAAAGGTGAGGAGTGAACAGTGCACTCACAACAGTGATATCTGGAGACCAGTAACTAGCGATGTACCCCAGGAGTCAATAGTGGGTCCAGTCCTGTTTAACATTTCCATTAATGATCTGGATGATGGGGCATGGTGTACTCTCAGCAAGTTTGCAGATTGCACAAAAATGGAAGGAGTGGCTGATGCATCAGAGGGTAGTGCTGGGATCCTGAGTGACCTCAACAGGCTGGAGAAATGGGCTGACAGGAACCTCAAGTTCAAGAAGGGGAAGCACAAAGTCCTGCAATTTGTGGAGGAACAACCCTAGGCCCCAGTACATGCTGGAAGAGACCCAGCTGTAAAGCAGCTTGGCAAAAAAGGCCCTGGGGGTCCCAGTGGACATGAAGTTGAACTTGAGCCAGCAATGCGCCCTTGCTGCAAAGAAGGGAAATGATAGCCTGGGTTGAATTAGACAAAGTACTGCCAGCCGGTGGAGGGAGGTGATCAGCACTGATGAGGCCACACCTGGAGTACTGTGTCCATTTCTGGGCTCTAGAGTACAAGAGAGACATGAACATACTGGAGACAACCCAATGAAGGGCCTGTAGCACCCCTCCTATGAGGAAAGGCTGAGAGAGCTGGAACTATTCAGCCTGGAAAAGAGAAGGCTCAGGAGAATCTTACCAATGTGTACAAATACCTGAAGGGAGAGTGCAGAGGATGAAGCTAGGCATTTTTCAGTGGTGCCCAATGACAGGACGAGAGGCAACAGGCACAATCTGAAACTCAGGAGGTTCCTTCTAAACATCAGGAAACACTTTTTCACTGTCAAGGTGACTAAGCACTTGCACAGGTTGCCCAAAGAAGTTGTAGAGTCTCAATTCTTGGGCATAATCAAAACCTATCTAGACATGGTCCTAAGCAACAGGCTGTAGGTGTCTCTGCTTGAGCAGGGGGGTTGGACAGGATGACCTCCAGAGCTCCCTTCCAACATCAACCATTCTGTGTTCCTGTGATTTTTTTACTGAAACAGTCAAAAGCTTTTCCTAACTCAGCTGCTTCAGCTAGTTTTCTTTATGCCTGTGGGGTTCATGGTCAGCATCCTGCCACTGACTGTCTTCATGAAACTCAGAAGTTACAAGAATCACTCAAAGTCAGGATTTACTTGGGAAAGAGGGGATAGAGGTGGGCAACAGTACACTTCGTCTAATGCTATTTCCACCTTTATATTTCTGAGGTATCATTTGTGTATGCAGTAGTGCACATGCTTTCTTTTCTAAACTCTGCCTTGTTTTTCCACTCTCTTCCCATGGGGAGCCGCTGGACTGCATGCTGCCTGTTTGTCCTAAATTTCACTCTCTGTGCACCACACCACCCTCTTTGAAGGCAGACATGGAAAAAATGAGCCACTCTGTTTACTGGTAATCTCATTAATAGATCTGTGGCACAGTGTGGGTGAGGACTTCATCTCACAGCTGGCACCAGTGTGTGATGCAATCTATTGCAGACCATAGTGAGTGTGCACGGAGTCAGCAGTTAGTGAGGAGAGGCAGTCAAGAACAGCAGCAATCACTTTCCTTTTTCTCATATTTTGTGTCTCTATATAATGCAGAAAGAAAAATAACAGAAACAGTTACCATGTCACTTCCACTTATAGCTAATAGGCTGTGGGGCTAGAATACCAATTTGAGTTCAGCATGCTCTCAGACGCAGTGCCAGAGACCTGAATTGTCCAACAGACTCTGAAGTCATGACAGCTCCCAAAAACAAAGGAGGAGCATGGAAGAATACTGGGAAAGCACTGGAAGATCCTGCTGGTCCATATAGCACATAGTTTCATGCTTAAAGGCAGCAAAGTGATGAGATTCCTTAGACGGGATGACCTGCATGTTGCCTAAGGACGTGGTTGGGTTTGCCACCAAACAGCATTACTGCATGACAAGTTTGGGCCTATGCTCATGTTTGAAGTGGAAATAATGACCTAGCCAAAGCATGGGGAGTGGACTGGAGTGCAAGAAGGGCACACTTGGATTTTTTTATTTTTTTTTTTTTTTTGGCATTTCTGTATATTGAAAACCAGCCAAAATAATGATGTCTGCCATTCTGTGGGATTCCTGTACTGTAATATCTCACTTTGGAATCTGGAAAGCTATTGTTAGCACACAAATCCTTAAGGAACTGTAGTGGGCACCAGAGACATAAGTGCTCTCCTGGAAAGGGTAGCTACTACCTGAAAAAGCCACTATAATTTTCTGTCAAATGGAAAAGTAAATAGCTATATAGACTAATATTATCAACCAGTGAATGCTTGCATTGTCAACAGCAGATGTCAGGTACTGTACACTCAGACCTTTGGTTGCATTCCCAGCGCTATCTTCTCCTAGGCAATATTTTATTTTTACACGGATTGTTGCACTTGAAACAAAACTAGGCTGCAGGTTTCTCTGGTCTGTGAAGCTTTTCTCCTGCTGCATAGGCAAAGAAATGCATAAATTGGGCAAGTGACTGCAGAGTAGACAGAGGATTCCTCAGGGAATACCTTGTGCATGGAGACTCTCTCCCAAGGTCAGGCTCCCAAGACTCATGGTTTCCTGTAAACAACTTGCAAAAACAAGTCTAAAGCATAACAGTATCTGCAGTGGCAAAGAGTAAAGAAAAGACAGACTGCAATGAGGCACCAGTGCAGACAATTCTCTTTGGTGTAAAGAGCCACCAGACTTTTGTGTAAAATAAACTTACTGTTCCTGTGGGAAGCAGGAGGGAGCCTCACACTTTGAAGATCTGTGTGCCTATACTTGTTCTGCCACAGACCGCCTCTGTGACCTCTGCTTGTGTCATGTAAGGCCAAAACCCTCCAAGTTTTTAATATACTTTACCTTTGCTGAACTCCAGTTCTGGCTGGCCCATCAGGTAAACAGAGTTGATATTTTGGAAGCCTGGCAGCTTGCATGTGTAGTCTTAGCTCTAATAAAAGATCTTGGCCAGTCAATAGAGAAGCAGAGGGTGCCTGTCACTGTCTAAAGAGGCAACACTCTCATACAGAGCTGGGAGCAGCCTGGAACAGGAGGGATGGGTGGGGATGGACTGTGGGGTAGCTCCACTGCTTCTCTCCCCTAGGAGTGCAGACCCCAAAGTGGGCAGTGTTAA
>NW_010290412.1:10681-12720 GCF_000700745.2 Antrostomus carolinensis | reverse complement strand
GAGTACAACTGTTTACTTCTCCAAGAATGCCTATCTCAGTTTAATAGGCTTTAAAATATTGTCCATACGAGGATGAGAAATATATTTGCCTCCCTGAGTGTGGTCTTAGTTTATAGTGAGCTAACTAGGTTTATGGGTGACATTTTTCTATCAGATGTGTGGTGCATTGCACCGCTATTAGGAAAAACCTATTACTTCTATTACAATGTATACACATATATGCCAGTGGACTCTTCAATGTGCAGTGATCTTTTTCAGTTTAATAAATAGCAACACAAGAATTATCTGCTCTTTGAGTTTTATTCTGTGAAATGCAGTTGGCAGAAATGCTTAGCACAGGATTTTATTTTTAGTTTTATGGATATTTGATTATAGGCAAATGAAGACCATGCAATACATCAAGAATATATATATGACAATTATGGAGATGAAAGATCTTAATTCAAGAAAATAATCTTTGGTTGGAAAAGCTTGCAACTTTAACATTCTGATTAGGCAAAACACCCACATGATGAAGCTTTTGTGTCCATTTTATACAGATGGAACAAAAGGTAGGTATTTAAGAAATATTAATTATGAAGACTCTGAGCTCAGACATCTGTATTTAGCCCTGTGACAAAACAGAGAGTTTAGGGCAAGTTCTGTGGTAACCTTTTATCAGGCAAACCAAAAAGTTTTAGCCCATCTTTGGGTCTTGCTTTTCAGAAATTAGGGGATATATTTTGACAATTATTTTTAAGTAACAAGCTTCTTGTAAAACAAAATTGTTCTTACAGAAATGCTTACCATATAGCTATAAAACTGCAGATGGGAATGTTCCTGGAGAAAGGGAACAGTGGATAAGAAATGCCTTTCTGTATAGGTAAAACACAAATGCATTCATTGAATATATGAATAATTACTATTCCTGACAGCTGTGCTGTTCATAATTTCTCGAAGGTACTTCTCAAATCAGCAATTATTTTTGAACAACATATTTACTAACTCTGATCTCCTCTCAGAATTGCTGTGTTAGATTATGATTTGCAAGAAAATGGTACAGTGCAATATCTGGAAAAAAAAAAAAAAAATCCCTACAGAACTAGTGTGTGAACACGAAGCTATTGAATGATGATTTACGCCTGGAATAATCACTGCCACGAGCCCCTTTGGAGCGTGCAGCTGGAATTAGAATTCCTGAGGAGGAATCCTAAGCGAAGGGCTGCAGCAAGGTCTGTCTTCTTTTTTTTGTTCTGCTTTTTTCTTAAGAACAAAAAAACCCTGTCTCTCCCTGTCTGGACAGAATGGTACTGTCCCAGACAGAAAGGTCCCCATAGGCCAAGCTATTCATGTAACACCAGGCTGCCGGGAGTACCAAACTATGGCAAGGATGGGGAGCAAAACCAGGGAAACAACTGCAGTGCCTGCATGACAATTAGTATGATGCTGAAGGAAGAGAGAGAGAAAGGGAGGAAGAGAGAAAAGACAGAGAAAGAAGAAAAAAAGAAACAGAAAAGGGAGAAAGGAAAAAGAAAAGAAAGAAAGAAAGAAAGAAAGAAAGAAAGAAAGAGAGAAGGAGGAATTAGGACTGCATAAGGCAGTGTTTCAAGAGTTCAAAATTAATCATGAGTAAAAAAGGTGAGGCAGCAAGTCAGTCTTTTTCCCCAAGTTATTTTCTGAAGTGATAAAAATGTTTGTTATTTTGTTTTAGAGAATATTCCAAATTGTTTGCTAAATAAATGTGTGAATAAATGCACTGGGCGTATGCAAGGTTCCTGGCTGACTGTGTCTCCGAGTTCTTTTCTCTTTTTTCAGGCCTTTTTTAACTGTTTGTCCATTCTGTTTATGACCACAATTACACTTTTGCTTCTTTGACCAAAGGATTCATTTTAATGCATTTAAAAACCCCCTATAAATGAGGACTACACCAAAGAAAGCAGGTGTAAGAGATTTCACTGAATATTCCCCAGTGTGTCAGTAGTAGAAACATTATTCAGGATAGCATTGTAGGGTAATGTATGGTGTTTTATGCACATCACTGCTAGTAAAACCAGCAGGAA
>NW_010290412.1:0-10587 GCF_000700745.2 Antrostomus carolinensis | reverse complement strand
TTTTTCTACAAGTGAAAGATATTTTTTATCATAATGAAAAATCTTGCATACAAGAAGTGGCTCCTTAATTCTAATTTGGATTATACTAGTGGTATTCCAGGCTGGGAAACAGTCATCATTCCCCTGTTTCTCCCCACCCCCCCACACTCTGCTATTCATGATTTTCCTGTCATCCCAACTGTGTTCTCTCTTTTATTATTTCAGGCCACATTTTATAAAGGACTGTATTTTCATTTTCAGTTAATGTAAACAAAGAGATCAGTTTAAATTTCTCATGATCAACAATAGTTTAAGACATCCTTATGATGGGTTTTATAGTCTTTAAAAGCTTTCACCTTTTATAATCTTTAAGACTCACTAACCATTATTACCGTGCACATATAATCACAGTAAAAGCTTTGCAGAAAGAAGAGTACCAAAATGCTAGGCAAACCAAACCAACCAAAGAAAATAATCCTACTAGATAATGTATATGCTAAATACGCACATGCAAATTCATATGTGTTCATATAGAGATGCTTCCATACATGCATATATAGAAGTTTATAGACATCTATATACAAAGGCTTTTCATTTTTTGTGATTGATTCTTTAAACCACTGTTGGCTTCCTTGGATATCCAATGATACTTGGCAGCTCTCTGAATTTGGCAACCATGACATTTTAGATTGTGTCTTCTGCTTCATTTGGTTTCCTTGCCCCATGTGGACTGAGTTGCTCCAACAGATATGCTTACCTCAGTGCTTACCCCAGCTAAGGCTTGGCCTCCACCACCTTCAGTGGGGGGGGCAAAATGGGAAGTCTTTTTGAAAAGTTAATCAAACTGATGATAAAAAGCCAAATGTTTTAATGTAACACAGTCTTATGCCACATAAGTACAGCTTCGTATGGTTCAGCTGACAGGACCAGCTGGCTCACCGGCCCTGGGCTCCTCTTCTCCTCCATCCCAGGTGCATGCTGATGTCCCCTTACTCAGACTGGCTCTGCATCTTGTCTGACCCTGCACTGAGATCACTCTGCTGACAGGAAAACCCCCAAAAGTAATGGTTTGGCTCAGAGGGTTATACTCTCCCTGGAAGATGCAACAAGGTAGGTCCTGCAGAGGTCTATGCTTGGTCCCCTGTGCTGCTTAACATCATTATTAATGACCTGACAGAGAAGACAAAGGGTACTCTCATTAAGTCTCCAGATTACACAAAATCAAGGTGAATAGTCAATATGCCCAAGGGTAGAGCTGCCATCCAGAGGGATTTAGATAGACCGGAGGGGTGGACTAACAGGAACCTTGTACAATTCAGCAAGGACAGGTTGTGCATCTGGGAAAGAAGAGTCTTTTGAAATGATAAAGGCTGGGGAAAAGACCACCTGGGGAGCAACTCTGAGGAAAGGGCCCTGGGAGCTGGGCCGGAGCCTAGGAAGGACTCCATTACTTCACTACACCTCCAAGGTACTTAGACATATCATTCTTCCTCTCAAAGAACTGGGAATAATGACTGCATGTTTCCCTGGAATTCTTTCTGACTTTATGAATGCAAGTGCAAAGAAGAAGGAAGATCTTAGCTCCTCTGTTGTTCTGTAGCTATTGAAGAGTGTTGAAGAAGTCCTCACTGTTTGTCCCCGTCTTATAAGTAAACCGGGTTTTTTTGTCACAGTGACCTGTTGTGAATTAGTATTTAATCAACCATTATTCCACTTGTATTTTTTTTCACAGGTTGTAATTTAATGTTTGATTCCAAGTAATTCATAAAAATATTAAAAGCAAAACTACACTGAAAATTGACCAGCAAGAGATAAAAAATGCTGCTTATTAATATTTTCTCCTTATGTTCTATGATGTGTTATCTGGTTTTTAATTAATTTCATATGCATATACTTTATAAAGTGCTATTAGAATATTGTGTAATGCTAAGTCAAACTAGGTCAAACTCCCAAGAAACTATAGAAATTATATTATGCCCATTCAGTTATCTGTACCAGCTAAACTGTCAATGTATAATAGCTTATCACAGAATCATAGAATCATGGAATGGTTTGGTTTGGAAGGGGCCTTAAAGATCATCTAGTTCCAACCCCCCTGCCATGAGCAGGGACATGCTATCTCATGTTATCTTGTCAATAACAGGTGTATCATATGGTGATGAATACCGCATATACTAACTTTGACTTTTAATTTTAGGCTACACCTTTCCCTCCAAACATCCACACACACAAAGAATAGATTTTTTCCTTCTTCACAACATCTACTTTGGATACTTGAAGCCAAATCCCTCTCTCTAAGATTGATAGATGGGTAACTCAACCCAGGATCTAAATGGAGTTTTCTGAGCTATAGGATTGCCACACCAGCCTCCTACCACCTCTACTCCTAGTAACTATTTCTGCACAAGAACATCTTGTTCTATCTTAAGATCTTGTAAGAAATTAAGTGTATTAGAGTAGCACAAAGGGATGGGTTAGATGTTAAGCTTGTGGAGGAAATATTTTGATATAGTTCCTCTCTTCCAAATTACCTCTCATCTTCCTCTTTTATTTTCATCCTCCTCCAAGCAATATGATACACAATAGGTGAAACAGATGTGTAGGTTCTTTGTGACTCAGAAGTTCCCTAAGAGAAAACGGAATATGTCCGTTTTAATTTGCTGTTTTAATTTATACTGACTCAGCATAACCTCATGCCACTTCTCAGTTCTTGCCTGGGCTATGGTCTTCATCTAGCCACTCCTCCACTCCTTCCCTCCTGGACTGAGTTAGAAGCCATTAGCACTGCATTTCCTTATTAAAGGTTTTGTGGCACAGCCTACAGTGACAGAAATTGGCTCATATTTACCCAAGCTATATGTAATACATCTGCAAAAGGATCTGAGAGACAATTTGCCATAGTCAGTCTGATTAAACATGGGCACTTTCAAGGCAGCTTCACTCATCTTCCATGGAGACTTGATGGTCATTAAAAATATAGACAACTGTGAGATACTATATATATTAATTATATATCATTGATCATCAGTCCTTTTTAACAGGGGAGGTCCCAGACAACCGGAGGCTTGCCAGTGTGACGCCCATCTACAAGAAGGGTCGGAAGGAGGATCCAGGGAACTACAGACCTTTCAGCCTGACCTTGATACCAGAGATCAAGGAACGTTTCATCTTGAGTGCACTCATGCGGCATACGCAGGACAACCAGGTAATCAGGCCCAGCCCTCATGTGTTCATGACAGGTAGGTCCTGCTTGACCAACCAGATTTCCTTCTGTGATCAGGTGATGCGCCTAGTGGATGAGGGTAAAGTTGTGGATGTTGTCTTCCTGGACTTTAGTAAAGCCTTTGACACTGTCTCCCACAGTGTTCTCCTAGAGAAGCTGGTGGCTTATGACTTAGACAGGTGCACTCTTTGCTGGGTCAAAAACTGGTTGCATGGCTGAGCCCAGAGAGCTGTGGTGAACAGAGCTAAATCCATTTGGCAGCCAGTCACAAGTGGTGTTCTCTAGGGCTCAGTTTTGGGGCCAACTCTGTTTAATATCTTGATCAATGATCTGAATGAGGGGATTGTGTGCACCCTCAGGAAGTTTGCAGATGACAAGTAGGGCAGGAGTGTTGATCTGCTTGGGGGTAAAAAGGCTCTGCAAAAGGATCTAGACAGGATGGATCAATGGGTAGAGGTCAATTCTGTGAAGTTTAACAAGGCCAAGTTTTGGGTCCTGCACTTTGATCATAACAACCCTATGCAATGTTACAGGCTTGGGGAAGGGTGACTGGAAAGCTGCCTGGCAGAAAAGGACCTAGAGGTGGTGGTCAACAGCCAGCTGAACATGAGCCAGGAGTGTGTTCAGGTGGCCAAGAAGGCCAAAGGCATCCTGGCCTGTGTCGGGAATAATGTGGCCAGCAGGACTAGGGCAGTGACTGTGCCCCTGTACTCAGCACTGGTGAGGCCGCACCTGAAGTACTGTGTTCGTTCTTGGGCCCCTCACTACAAGAAGAACATTGAGATGCTGGAGCCTGTGCAAAGAAGGGCAATGAAGCTGGTGAAGGGTCTGGTAGCACAAGTCTTATGAGGAGTGTCTGAGGGAACTGGGGTTATTTAGCCTGGAGAAAAGGAGGTTCAGGGGAGACCTTATTGCTCTCTACAACTACCTGAAAGGAGGGTGTAGTGAGGTGAGTGTTGTTGTCTTCTCTCAAGCAACTAGTGATAGGAGAATAAGAAATGTCCTCAAGTTGCACCAGGGGAGGTTTAGATTGGACATTAGGAAAAGTGAAAGAGTGGTCAAGCATTGTAACATGATGTCCAGGAACGTGGTGGAATCACCATCCCTGGAGGTGTTCAAAAAACACAGAGACATGGCATTTCAGGACATGGTTTAGCAGGTATGGTGGTGTTGGGTTGATGGTTGGACTTGATAATCTTAGAGGTATTTTCCAACCTTAATGATTCCATGGTTCTATTCTATAAGAAAGCTTTCCATTGTAACAAAATCACACTCCTTTAACTGAAAACAGGATTTTGATATTTACATATTTTAACAACCATGCTTACCCTTGTAACATATGGAAATATCTCCATTGGAAAATGGTGAAGTGTGGGTTAGATCTAGTATCTAACATGCCATTTTCACTGACAGGGAAGTTAAGTATAAATAAAAATACTTTTTTTGACTAAATATTATTTATGCACTTTCAACTGTCCAGCTCAGGACATCATAGAATCACAGAGTCAGAGAATCATAGAATGGTTTGGGTTGGAGGGACCTTTAAAGGTCATCTAGTCCAACCCTCCTGCAGTGAACAGGGTCATATTCAAGCAGATCAGGTTGCTCAGAGCCTTGTCCAGCCTGACCTTGAGTGTTTCCAGGCAGGGGGCTTCTACCACCTCTCTGGGCAACCTGTTCCAGTGTTTCACCACCCTCATTGTAAAAAGTTTCTTCCTTACTTCTAGTCTAAGTCTACCCTCTTTTAGTTTAAAACCATTACCCCTTGTCCTATTGCTAAATGCCCTGCTAAAAAGTTTGTCCCCCTCCTTCCTATAGGCCCCCTTTAAGTACTGGAATGCTGCAAAAAGGTCTGCCTGGACCCTTCTCTTCTCCAGGCTGAACAACCCCAACTCTCTCAGCCTTTCTTCATAGGAGAGGTGTTCCAGCCCTCTGATCATTTTTGTTGCCCTCCTCTGGACCTGCTCCAGCAGGTCCATGTCTTGTGCTGAGGTCTCCAGAGCTAGACACAGTACTCCAGGTGGGGACTCACCAGAGTGGAGCAGATTTTTATCTTTTTATTTTACATAATTACCTCCCTTGACCTGCTGGCCAAGCTTCTTTTGCAGGATATGGTTGGCTTTTTGGGCTGTAGGCAAAGAAGTTGTCTTTCCTAGTAAGACAACTTCTTAAAGCCAATTTTGGGTGATGTGACAAAGACTAAATCCATAGTGACTTGGGTGCCTCCACGAGGAAATAACAATTTAGTACTATAGTAGATTATTCTGTGCTAATTTTCTTGGATCTGACTTCAGTTAGATGCAATGTGATGTCTGCCACTACCGAAATAGTCATAGTCATTGCCCAATAGTCATATTCTCTTCCTTCTTCCAGATTCTGCAGCAGGTTGATATTGAGACTCCTGTCCTGTGTCTATTTAATGAAATCCTTTGTTGTTGTGGTCTCAGTCCATTCTGCATTTAAAAACTGCTGCAGAATTTGCACCCCAGATGTTTTAGTGGTCAAACAACATCAACCACTTGAAAAATCACTGCTCTTACTTCCTTTGAAGACTCCTATCAGCACAGAAACAACTGTAGCTTAATCACAGTTCTGTTTGAAAATGGAGAACACATATTTACTCTGATTACATTTCAAGTCCTGAAAGCCAGATCCTGTTCCCACTGGTGTCTGTGGCAAAACTCCTGTTAACTTCAATGGCAACAAAAGCTGCCACTTAGTTTGCATGATCTACAGAAAACATATATTTTAACACTTGATGTCTGTGATATTTAAGTAGCTAAAAAAATGTGCATATAAAACTGGTTCATATTTACTTGAGCTGGTAAAAAAGTGACTTTCAAATAGGACAAAATATAGGACAAAAACGTTCTGTAAATGAAAACTTAATAAATAAAGCATTTTTTTTCCCTCTTTTCCTCCCTCATAGTAGAGCATATGCTTTTTAATAATGTCACAGAAATGTAGCTGTGAACACTAAAAACAAATAAACTGTACTTATTATGGAAATACAATGACAAAAAATGACTTCAAATCCTGAATTCTTCCACTACAACACACACACATATATTTATATAAGGAGAAGGTAAATTGACAAACTATTCTACTTGAGCTTATTTCTGCAAAAGCCATCTCAGCCCAGTTGCTAATATGCTATTTATCCATTAAAGAATGTTGCTATAGTTACAATATCTATTGCAAAAATAGTCTGGTAATATGAGAGAGTAGATGAAGAATGCAGAAAAAAACAAGCTTTCATATTTCTAGTGCTTGTATTTTTTTACTTGTACATGAAAGTAAAAAAAAAAATGTAGTTAAAAAGGCCTTTACTGCTGGCTCTGTTTTGAATTAAAGCCTTAGAACAGTACCTTTGTACTCAGTGGACCTATTTTCCTGTACATCTGGTGTTACAGAGGCTAATTTCTATGACTCAAATTAAGACTCTAGTATAAGGGTTTAACTAAAATTTTCATTGCAGGAATTTTACGAGTGATTACATAGGAAGATCAAAAAAGTCAAGATTTGACTTAGTAATCCCAGACCTCATTTGGAAAAACAGAAGGTGGAAACACCATTTTTTACTGATAAACTAAAGAAAACAGGTAATTACACGATGTCAATTTTACACTGCCATGTTTCAGCCCAGAGCTACACCTTGATTGTGTTTCACATGAAGGTATACTAGATCTCCCTATTCTAAATTAGCTTTGGTGAAATCCTTTAACTGTATAGGAGAGTACCTGCATCACAACTCAACTGCTCTGTTTTGTGGTAGTTTTGCACCACATTTATGATGTGCAGGGTAGTTATGGCTAAGAAATGTGTAGATAGATGCAGTGGTTTGCCCAACTCCTGCTGACCTGAAAAACCTCTCTTGTCTAAAGAGAATATTTTTAGAAAGGAAATAATTTCAAAGTAGTAATTCCTGTCTAAGAAATTGCATAATTGGACTAAGTGTCTTTTACAGTTTCTGGAGTAGAACCTGCATAGTTGACACCAGTTTAAATGAAATTAGGATTAGATTCTTCTTCCAAATAAGACACCATTATGTGAGAGTTATTTGGCTTAATTCAGACTAGGATGAAGCCCTGGACTAACTCCAGAAAAGTCACTGTAGTTACATCAGTCTTAAAACCAATTTGACATCAAAGGCATTTTTCCTCTGTGAAGTTTTTGCAGTCATTCTGTTTATCAGCCAAAAAGAATGATTGAGACAATGTTGCTCTCAAAGTAATCTTGAGTACTCTGACCCTTGCCAGATGAAGAGATAAACTAGAAGGCATGAAAGTAGCATCTCACTTTTGGATAACCTCAATAACATTTAATCCAGAAAAAGTTATGGTATTTTCCACTGAAATGTCACCTGCCTAAGTAAGCATTGAGGATATGTGATTTTTAAGCAATAAAGCTTATGGCCCTGACATAACAAAGAAAAAAAGTCCTAAAGTGAGGTTGTGTCTATGTTATCAGATAATTTAGCTGCTCATTTAATCTCCTGGTGCTTGATCATCGCACTGCACAAATGTTAGTCCCACTGCGGTCTCTGTCTTGGAGTAACCCAATTTAGATCACTCACAAATAAAGTCCAGGCTGGGTTCATGTTTTCCTCAGGTTCTGCTTCTGTTGGGTGTTAGGAACAAGAGTGCACAGGAGACAATCCAGGGCAAACGCTAGACAGCAAGAATGCAGAAAACTGCTCTACGCAAGGACATGCTTACACTAGTGCGAATACATGTTTCTCTGCAGCCCTTGTTTTGGAGGTATGATGATTTTTCTGGGGCAGATGCTTTTAACAGTGTAAATGTAAGCTGTTGTTTAGTCCAAATTTACTCTCTGAGGGCCTTAGCACCTGCACCAGCTGTGTCTGAAGTCTGGCTGTTGTGACTACCCCAAGGTATTAGCCTAGAAAACCCCAGTTAACCAGTTAATTCCTCTATTACCCTACTGCATTCACAGTTTGGATCATGCAATCTAGTACTGTATGGAAATCCTTCAACCATCACCAGTGGAACTGGTCTGGAACTTAAGTCTGCTTAGCTTAAACATAGCACTTTGCCAATATATCTACACAGCTTTTGGAAACTACGCAGATGTTTCTGAATGGTACTATATGCCTCTCCTCCACTGGTCAGTTTCTCCATTGTGTGTCCTTTTTGGTATTTTGAAGTTGCTGTATGTGACGAGAAAATTGTGAGATAAAGTAAAACCAGCTATGAACACTCCTAAGCATCTGCTCTTGGTCCCTGCTGGTGGACTAGTGGTGAGCTAGGTAAATGTGTCCGCAGTTTTTGTGTTCTGTCCTTGAAGTCTGAATTCACCAAAGTTCAATAACAAACTTGAACGATGGCACACCTCTGTTGTCAAGCTTTACAGGATAAACTTCAAAGCTCCTGTCAGGCTTTGTCCCCTGTGTGATATCAACCAAATATATATGAATGTTCCCTCACCACCCACCTGTTGACTGTCTCACCTCCTACTAATCCAGAAACTGCCCAAAGGACACTTCATTCTGTCTTGGCATATTAGTCATTTATTATAAGTTTAACCTGCAGTTACAACATTTTAACATATCTAAAATCCATATGCCAGAACTTCTAATCCATTTCAATTTTTTTTTTTCAAATAATAGCCAATGTTAGACAAAGTACTAAGAATTCTGTCAACTTCGTATGCTATGTATTCCTGCATTTATTGATTACTTAATATGAATAAAGCAATAAATGCCAATAAAATAATTATTCTCTAATTTTAATTTATAACTCTTTTTTCTTAGTCAGACTTACAAGATTTTTCATTAAGTACTTGCTGATCTTGTCAGGGAAGCCTGTAAACTCAGTGAATAATAAATACAAAACCCTCCTATTTTAATATGAAATTAAATAGTATTGATATTATTTCTAATTATTCTGAATAACTTGAATGTTTGTCTGTGAATCTGACAAAAAAAAATACAAATTGAATACACTCACTGTTTCACATTAACATTCATGAATTATGACCTGTATTGTTTAAATGTTCTTAGTAGCTACTTATCTGCTTTATATAAACCATTACCTTTAAGTCTCAGATTTTCCCAAGCCAGCAGGGTTTAATTATCATCACAGTCTATTATTTAAATACTGCTTTGTTATCATTGCCAGACCTCATTAGCTATATTTTCTGATTTGGTTCCTTGTCTTGGTCTCCACTTTCAGTACCATCTGAGGTGGGACCCAACCACCAAGAGGAACCACTCTATAAGTAGTTATTAAGTCTGATTTCTGGGTCTTAGACACCTCTGACCACTGGTCAAATCTGAACCACCCTCCCATGACTTAGTACCTCTGACTTCTATTTCTTACAGAAATGTCACCCTACTGTCACCAGACAAATAGATGGCTACAAAACCCACCTGGGACTGAGGTGGGTTAAACTTCATTCTCCGCCTGAGAGTGTCTGTTTGAGAGAAGAGAATGGATTATTTTCCACTTAAACAGATTGCCAGACTGTTTCAGAGTGCATATTTCACCATTATCTACCAAAGATCATATTCTGATGAGAGTTATGACTGGAAAAACATGAAAAGTGGCCCAGTCAGAGATACTTAGTCGGAGTCTGGGAAATCTACTCTGAGGTAGCTGGTGGCAAGAGGATGAATACAGACTACTCAGAGGGTAAATCTACACTGGACACTTTTTATGGAGAAGTATAGGCATAGATAAAGAGCCACTGGGTCAAAGAAAGTGAACAGAAATTCATTGGAAAGACAATGGGAATTTATGTGCCTGAAAGGAGATGGAAATCCTGGCTTTCACTCAAAGCAATGTATCACACCAAAATGCACACTACAGAAAGGATTGCAACCCAGTCTCTTACTTGGATGAACTTTCTTCCCAGATAGTCAGGGATAGACTAAATTTGACTGCCAGACCATGCACAGGTTCTTGTTCCTTTCTTGATACCACTTATTATAAGTAATAGTGGGGCTGCTGTGCCAAGATAACTCCTATTCCCCACTCCTAGAAGGAATGCTGGCAGCAGTGGCAGCTAGCACTGACACTGTTGGACTACTGCATGACCCGATTCATCCCCAGCCTCCTTCATCCTGTGTTGGTACAATGGCATTGCTGAGGAACTGGTGCCCTCTCCTACGCTCAACTATTTCCAGAACTCCAGCACTGGAGCACACATTTTCTGGCACACTGCTAATAGTGTTAGAATGGTCTCACATGCTACCCTGCCCTTCAGCTCTGACCAAAATGATTTAAGAACAGTCAGAGAAATTAAGCTTATATTATAGAAAAGAGGCAGAAATAAAAATTAAAACTAATGCGTGAAAGCTTCCTAAACTCAGGACAGGCTATCTATATACTTTATGGAGAACGAGAAGATGACTGATGACAACT
>NW_010290411.1:0-13896 GCF_000700745.2 Antrostomus carolinensis | reverse complement strand
CGGGTTCCCTCTTGCTCCTCCTCACCCATGTCTCTCTCTCTTCCCCAGATTTGGCCGCATCGGCCGCCTGGTCACCCGGGCTGCTATCCTCTCTGGCAAAGTCCAGGTGGTGGCCATCAACGATCCCTTCATTGATCTGAACTACATGGTGAGTTGCTTTGCAGTGCCCCCTTCGGGCACCTGCGAGTAGGGCTCTGCTGGCTCTTGTTCTAGTAGCTTCCCGGGAAAACCCGGTGTGGGGTAGAGGCGCAGGGCTGAGAGGTTTGCCAGAGCCAAGGCCAGTGCAGCTGTTGGACAAGGTCGCTGAGGAGGTGGGGAGCTGAGACTGTGGTGTAGGCAGAGCAAAGGCTGGGGAGGTGGCGGCCAGGGTACCTGACCTTCCTCTCTCCTTGCTAGGTTTACATGTTCAAATATGACTCTACTCATGGTCACTTCCGGGGCACTGTCAAGGCTGAGAACGGGAAACTTGTGATTAATGGGAATGCTATCACCATCTTCCAGGAGTAAGTATCTCTTTCCATCTTGCCCTTTTGAAGGATGAAAGTGGGTTTCTCTTGCAGAGCAGCTCATACAGTTTTGTCCCTCCTCAGGCGTGACCCCAGCAACATCAAGTGGGCAGATGCTGGTGCTGATTATGTTGTGGAGTCTACTGGTGTCTTCACCACCATGGAAAAGGCTGGGGTGAGTATGCCACAGCAGCACACGGGAGGAGGGATACTGCTGCTCCTGCCTGGGGGGCACATCACCCTGTACAGAGTTCCTCAAGATGATGAAGAGATGGGGCTGGGAGGGAGAAAAGATTGAAGAAGCGAGCTGTGGGAGGGTTCCTGAGTTAATTCAATCTTCTGTTTTTCCAGGCTCACCTGAAGGGTGGCGCAAAGCGTGTTATCATCTCTGCCCCCTCAGCTGATGCTCCCATGTTTGTGATGGGTGTCAACCATGACAAGTATGACAAGTCTCTGAAAATTGTGAGGTAAGGAGAGAGCAAGATGCTTTCTGGCTTGGAGCTCTCACCAGCTTGCGTGTGGTTTTGTCTCACATGTGTAACTATTGCTGATGAGCCTTTCTCTCTTCCCCAGCAATGCCTCTTGCACTACTAATTGCCTGGCGCCCTTGGCCAAGGTCATCCATGACAACTTTGGCATTGTGGAGGGTCTTATGGTAGGTCTGGGAGCTTGGTGCTGAGGAGGGTGTCCTATCCCCAGGTCCCCTCATTTGAGAGGGAAAGTGTCTGTGTCCCCTGGGATACCTCTTCTGGAGAGTATTGGCTGCGTTCTTACTACTGTGCTCTCTTTCCAGACTACTGTCCATGCCATCACAGCCACACAGAAGACAGTGGATGGGCCCTCTGGGAAGATGTGGAGGGATGGCAGAGGTGCTGCCCAGAACATTATTCCAGCATCTACTGGGGCTGCTAAGGCTGTAGGAAAAGTCATCCCTGAGCTCAATGGGTGAGTGTTGTCCCTCCTTGGGTGTCAGGAGGAGGCAGCTGCTGCCTGGCCAGCTCTGACCTGTTCCTAGCAGAATGGAGGGCTGGCAGAGGAGTGCCGGGTGCTGTTCCCTGCTGACTCAATGTCTCTTGCAGGAAACTTACTGGAATGGCTTTCCGTGTGCCGACCCCCAATGTCTCTGTTGTGGACCTGACCTGCCGTCTGGAAAAACCGGTAAGTGTTGTGGACAAGACCCTGACAACCTCCAGACCTGCCCCTGCTTCCTATAGACTCCCATCTTTTGCCTGGAATTGCCCTCTCTGCATCCATCTCTTCCCTAAGAGTTGATCTCTGTGAAAATAATGCCTGCCATGGTGCTCCTGTGTGCCTCTCCTCCCTCCCTTTCCCCTGGCAGACATTTTGTGTGAGTTGGGATCTGACCATCTTAAATTTGTTGTCTTCTCAGGCCAAGTATGATGACATTAAGAGGGTAGTGAAGGCGGCTGCTGATGGGCCCCTGAAGGGCATCCTGGCATACACAGAGGACCAGGTGAGTAACTCCTGGTCTCTTGGCCTGTGGTTATTGGTGCTTGCCTCAATTTTCTGATGGAAGCAGCCTTGTTGGGATCCTGACTTGGGCACTTCTTGTTCAGCCTGTGGGTAACCACGTGTATTCAATTTCCTCTCTTTCAGGTTGTCTCCTGTGACTTCAATGGTGACAGCCATTCCTCCACCTTTGATGCGGGTGCTGGCATTGCACTGAATGACCATTTCGTCAAGCTGGTTTCCTGGTAGGCACTGCAGGGTGATAACATAGATTCCTGCGGAGTTGGGTGGCTCCAACATATTAATAGTCTCTGTGGAGTGAGATTGCTTCTTACCTCAAATGACTAGAGCCTTCTCCTTCTGTTGTTTGGAGAGGGTGTATGGAATGCTTCCTACTTTCTTTACTGGAAGTGGATGGGAAGCTGCCTGGTTCAGTTGTGTGGGATGGGGAAGAGGAGCAACAGATGCCAGAAACAGGTCAGTCCTCACAGCACTTCTGTTTCTGTCCCCAGGTATGATAACGAGTATGGATACAGCAACCGTGTTGTGGACTTGATGGTCCACATGGCGTCCAAGGAGTGAGCCGAGCACACAGCCCCCCTGCTGCCTAGGGAAGCAGGACTCTCCTTCCTTGGAGCCCCTGCCCTTCTTCACCACCGCTTAGCTCTGCATCCTGCAGTGAGAGGCCAGTTCTGTTCCCTTGTCTCCCCCACTCCTCCAACTTCTCCCCGAGCCTGGGGGAGGTGGAGAGGCTGATAGAAACTGATCTGTTTGTGTACCACCTTACATCAATAAAAGTGATCACCATCTGAAATGCCCTTGTCTGTCTGTCAGTGGGGAAATGGGAGAAAGTGGGAGGTGTAATGAGCAAATGTAGGTGCCTGCTTTAAGATGGGCCCTGCCAGCTTGAGACAGCTCCGCTAAACAGTTCTGTGCAGCCACCATGTTAAAGCTGTGAATCCAGGCAGCAGAGACCTGGGAAATAGTGGAAGAGTCGTTTGGACAGCTTGGGTCACTCATAGGCATGGTGCAGTCCTGGGAAACGGCGAGTGCACATCTCTGCAGAGCTGTGCATGCAGACAGGTGAGCTACCTGTGCCAGAGGTAAGACTCCTCCTGCCTGTGAACTGAAATAAGGTGTGGTGCAGATCTGCGCTTGCAGGGCTGCTGTGTGGTGGTAGTGTGGAAAGCAGCTCTGCTGCTCCATCCACCTTGTAGCTCTCTGGATTTGCTAGTCTGATGGGTGTATGGAGAATAAAGTGCTGAGCAGATGACTTTTTTGCATTTGGTTTGGCAAAAGAAACAGGAATTATTTCTTCTTCCCCCCCCTGCCTTAGTAGAAGTGTTGCAAGGAGGAGTTCTCTCATTTGCTTTTACTTCTTAAAATGAATCCACCTGCCCCAGAGGAAATGGCTGCCTAGGGACGTGTTGGAGGCCAATGTTACCATGGTGGTAGCTAGTCTTAATTCTGGCTTAATTCTGTGTGGAAGGAGGGGCAGTTGCAGTTAAGCTCCTGAGCAGCAAATCTCTGCAAGGTGAGTGTCAGCCCTCAGCCAGGGACTGTCTTATCTCTTCCTGGAAGCACGAACGCTGTGGGGCAGGGGCTGAGCCCTTCATGACCTATGAGCACTTAGGTAGATAAGTGAGGCACAAAATCGCATGGCCCTCCATTTTTAGCATTGACTGTTTCAGGGGTGATGTGTTCTCTCCCTGGCAGGGTTGGAGCTGTTGCCTGGACCCCAAATGCTTTACACCCTGATCTGGAGCAAGAACTTAAGCTGGAGGACTTAAGCTCCCAGGATCAAGGTATGTTGGATGTAGGTTCCTGGAGCCGCTTATCTCCAGCGGTTGGGCTGCGTAAAAATTCAATGTTTACTGGACTAGAGGGCAATGACTCAGAGTTGCTCTACAAAGAGAGAAAGGTTGAATAACCTGTCTCTAGATGGGAGCTGGGATTCCATGCAGCTTGTTAGCCCTGGAACAGCAGCAACACCTGGCTCAGCCCAGAAACGGCCCTGCAGGAGCTTTAGGTAACTCTGGAGTTAACTGGGAGCTGCCTGATGCTGGGACTAACTGGAGGCAAACCTCCTGTGGAGTTGTGTTTCTGCTGGGGAGAGGTGTAGCCTGCAGACCTGTCAGGCTTACAAATGAGTCTTGGGTCAGTCCCATCCTGTCCTTGCTTGCTGCGCCTGGGTGGTTTGAATGGCTGTCCTGTGCGCTGCTGCCCGCGTACTTGTGTGCGTGCCAGCGAGCGCCTTGCCTTGTCATCTGGAAGTGCAGAGGCAACTGGAACACCTCGCTGGGGAGCAATGCCTGTTTTGCCACGTAAAACAAAGATACTTTGAACAGAGTTTAAAGTAGCATTTCAACAAGTCACCTTTTCCCTCTATTTTTTCTGTATGTTTCCTGAGCAAGATGAGGCTGCCTGAAAATTCATCTAGAGCAAAGAACTCTTGTTGCTTAACAAGAGCAAGCCCTGTCCAACCTGAGATCAAGTTGCTGTGGGAATGAGCAAATTCATACAACCTGGGGGGTGGGGTGGAGGAACAGTATGTGCTCTCAGACCAACAGTTACTGGGAATGTCTGAGATAAAGGTTCACTCTGTTTTAAAATACTATTTCAACCAGTTTCCCATCTTGCTTGAAATTCTGGGGAAAAAATGATACAATAGCTAGGTGAGGAATCACAGAACTGAAAACATGGTTGTTCTTGTATGGAACAGGGAGAGCAAATGTGGCAAACAAGTCGTGTAGCCTTTGGACCGCCTGGAGGGCTTGGTTTCTTCTCTTATATAAGCTCCTGAAAAAGCATAACTTTTCTCTTAAATTCTCATTTTGCATCCAGACACTGTGCCTGCAGATGGCACCACAGCAAGGCCCCTGTGGACAGATGGAAAAGCTAGCTCAGGGGCCAGCCTGGCTAAGAACTGGCACTCTTGTCTTAAATTTTATTTTTTCTTTTTAGTCAATGTGAAAAATTGATGCATGACTGCAGATGGCATGGAGATAAAGATGGGAGATCTGCTGTGGCAGCTGCTTTTCTCTCTGCAGAAGACTTTTCTCCTAAGTAGGAGAGCTCTAGGTCTGCTCTTCCAGTGTTTCTAAGGAAAATTGATAGAAATGCTTGGTCAGGGAAGGCAGGCGCTCAGACAGAAAGAGGCTCTTGTTCAGCAAAGAAGCTAGAAGCGATCACGCTGCTCTGCCAGGACAAAGCGGCTCTAAGAGCAGCTGCGATAAGCTGAAATCCATCCAGGTTTATGAACGCCTTGCAAGGGGAAGGTATAGAAAGACATCCAGGCAGCAGGGCTGTGCTGGGCCGTGGTGGGAGAGGGATGCACCTGGGATATGGGTTTACTCCTTTGCAGGGCTATGCTGACACAAAGCTCTCTGGCCAACCCAAGGGACACCTTCTCTGGTGGGCAGCCAACCATTTCCAGGAAGAAAGTTAACTCTATCCTAGCAAAACCAGGACAGGTGCACCTTTTCTTTTATTTTCTTTTTTTTTTTTTTTTTTTTTAATACAGAGGGCATTCAGGTGATGCTGGGGTGTGGTAACTTGCAGTGGTGTTACAGGAAAAGGCCCCTTTATGTCAACTTTGAATGTTTAGAGAAATTCTTTTATACTTCATTGGCATTTATACACCCTATGACACATGCATTCCTCCCCTAAGAAATGGTTAGTTGTCCTCAGACCACCTTCTCAAGATGGCAGCATGAAACTCCAGCATTAAGATGCCACATAGTGAAAATCATCTTGAGCAGATGTGGAAGCTAATGAAGCTTGCTTGAAAAATCACACCAAAATGGAACAAAATGGTGTTTGCATAAGCACAGAAAAAAAAAAAAAAAAAAAGTCTTGAATGTTTAAAACATATTGAACATTTCTGGAATAAATGAGTCTTTGAGCAAAGCAGTCACCAAGCCCTGTGCAAAGGAGAGAAGGTCTCTGAGAGGAAAGGCTATGATACAAGGCATATATTGGTGAGTCACATAAGCCAAACATCTTAATGTTCCAAACTCCTTTTTAACAGATGCCATTCACAAAACACAGGTTCATGACTTAAACTAGGGTATGCAAATACCCCTGTGGGCACTGGACTTGCAGAAAGTGGGTGTTTCATCAAGAACAAGCTGCATATCTTTGGGCAATTGTACTGTATACACACCACAACAACAAGTAATTTGTTGCCTACTCTTCTGATCTGAACGTAACTTCTTACTACAGGACAGCTAACCTTACCTCTGTATATTATCTCACTATAGAAATGTCATCTTCTTGAGGGAGTTATTCTCAATTAAATGTTTCTAGAAGGAACAGTAGGACTGAGTTATACTTTACTGCATAAGATTTGAAAAGGCAGTTGTCACAACTCTGAAGCTGTAGCCAAATGAAAATAGAAGAAAAACTTATGAATACTAGCAAATTAAATTGAAGAGCCCAAAAAAAGGCAGATTTTTAGGAAACTGTATGACAAATAGAAAAGGTAGTATGAGAACCTTTTTCAAATGCATCTTGGAGACAAGAAAGCTGCCAAAAAGCAGTAAAATGGCATGGGAGTGATTAAGGAAGTCATGGCAGAAAAATAAAACTGATGTTTTGACATCAGAGGAGGTATTCCCAGACAAGAGACTTCCCTCAGCAGCGATGAGATGAAGCCACCGTTGCAAACCAAAGTGTCAGGACTTGGGAATGCGTCCGTGACATGAAGGGCAGCACCGGGGGCAAGACTCAGATGGTCTCCAGCATGAAATGGATTAACAGGTAACTGTGAATGTCAGCCCCCCACATGATGAAGAGCAACTAGATTTAGGAAAAAAACAGACTGGCAAAACGTTTCAAAGAACCTGAACTGCCCCAGGACAGGGAAGACCAGCTGCTCCAGGCTGAAAACTGGTGGCAAGACTGGTGGTGACTGAGAGAGAAGGTGTGAGTGTTGTCTGAGGACATCTACCCCAGACTCAGTTTGATTCAACACCTTTAGAATAATTTGGAGTGTGGGGTGCCAAGGTTTGTTGCTTACATAGGATGCTCAACACTGAATCAGCCTGTGGAAAGAGGCAGAAAGATCTTGTGACCAAGTGACCAGGTTATTAAAATGGTGGGTGAAATTCACGGTTGCTAAATGAGAAATAACACAGGTAGTGGTTGGGACAACTCTGACATCGCAGGTCTCAAAGCCCTACTGTAATGTTGGCCAACTCCCCACCAAACAAGACAGCAACCATTGTTGGTCTTGCTCTGAGCCCTGGGCTAGAGCAGGGGCAGGGAGAAAAAAAAAATAGTTTGTAGTTGCTGTAATCTCCAGCTTTTTAGTTGCCCAGTTGGATACTGGTGTTTGTGCTGGACCCCCAAGCAGAAACTGAAATCTCACTGAATGCCCATGATCTCCAGCTTCCCCATCTCCTCATACTCCTAGTGTGCCTTTCTCTGCCTGACTAACCTGCTATCTGGCCCATCATCATGAAGTGACTTTAGGCACTGGGAAAAAATGCTCACCCCCCCCTCCCCCCCCCTTTTTTTTTCTTTAAGGTGCAAAATGACTAAACTTTTCACTCTCAAAACATTTTTCTCCAGCCTGTAATTATGGTTAGGAGCCTTTGCTCCATCTACTCTAAGTTGTGATGCAAAGCAGGACAAAGCACACTAGTGTCGCATGGGGATAAAAGATGTTTCAAGACACCATCAGCTTCAGTGTCTGGCTGAGAACTCACATGAGGTTGCTGGTGAGCCCTGCTCTCTAACTCCTTCCAGCCCTCTTGTTGGCCCAGGAATGGTTAGTCACTAGTATTTTTTTGCTCTTAGATGTATCTATGCATAGCTTAAATATTTGTTTGTTTGTTTTTTATATATGTATATGGCAATATTTTGATTCCATTTAAAAATATATTTTAAAGTTTCTTGACATTTTTGACTGAGACATTGACACCTTTTAAGAGTCTGTATTACTTCTGTCTATCAAAAAATGGTATCAGTTGTCTGTCAGGTCCTTGTCTCTCCATAAATCTGTGCAGATTTTTTTTCCATTCCTTCATGATTTCTACCCTCCTCTCCTCTCCACTGGTTTCTCGTTGGTTTTTGTACATGGTCTGCCAGACTAATCACTGATGTCATTTGTCCATCCAGGTTTTTTTAAACATCTTCTCCAATGTATTTAAAAACTGACACCAGCAAACCATGGATTTCAGCAGCCGCTGCTTTTGCATCACTGCTGAGGTCAGAGTGCTTTGCAAAACACTGTTTGCAGGAACGCAGCAACAGCACTGTGCTTTCTTTTTTTTCTCAGCATCACTTACTCCATCTCCCCAAGCAGCCTCAGGCTTTGTGCTGTGGCTTCTTCACTGCTACAGCACCCCTGCACCCCTCTGCATTAGCGTGCTCTGGGTTATCTGTGCCTGGAAATGTAGAAGTGTTTATTCTGAGAAGATCCTGTCAAGGATCCTCCTTAATTCTTAATGGCCTGGAAAGTGCTTCATCATTCCCCTCTGACCACATTCTGCCGTTTCCAAACACAGAACAGACATCTCGGGTGAGTACTTCTCTCTTTTTGCCTCATTTTGATTTTTTTTTTCCAATTTCAGACAAAACACCCCATTTATATTACTGCTAGGACTGACTTTTCTTTAAATAGAACTAGAACTTGTTAGTGTCCATAAACATCCAGCTACTGTTGTTTTTTTTTTCTCAAGGTGATATGAGTAGCTGAAAATCTTTTTTATACAGCTGAATTTTGTCCCCTATTCCTTTTCCCCTACCCACAGTTATACCCTAGTTGTTACAAGGTTATTTTTATTAATTAAGGTCAGGCTTTATTATTCTTTTTATTAGTTAGTCTTATTTCTAAGGACTGTTGTCACATGGCCACTTATTCAAGGAAGTAGTTTACTGAAAGCTATCTTCACATGGGTACTGCATCACACTCTCTTCTTTCCCAAGATCTCCCACTTAATCATACTTTTTAAATACTTCCCCTAAAGAATTTAACTGTAAGAAAAGGCTACATAACACCATGTAGTTCTCTGTTATGCCATTCTTCTCCTGGGTGATGTCTTGATTTGTTTCTCAGTTGATCTCTTAAGGCAACCATCAACCCTCACCCTGTCTTCATCTGTCGTAAGGATATCCAAAACCATTGCCTTACTTGGGCATGCCATCATTTGTAAGTTGATGAGAAGGTCTGGCACAGAAACGACGGCACAGCATACTCTTTGTTATCCCCAGCCAAAGTCTTCCATGACAACATAATTTCCTTTTCACACAAAGCAGAGAGGTACTTACCAAATAAATCACCATGTTTTGTTTGGGGATTCAGGAGTATATCTGAATATAAAAGAACCTTCCAAGCCTCGATGAAATTGTGTGTTGGAGCATGTTGTTTGGCTGTTGGCTCTAGAGTGAGTGTGATTTTTAGCACAATTCACAATTGCTATTCCACCTTTACACAGCAGGTTAGAAAGGCAAGGTAGTGGTTCTGCAACGTGGCCATGAACATTAGAAATATCAATCAACCACATTTCTTCCTACCCTGAGAATTTGTTCCCTCTTGCACCTTGCCCAGATGCAGTCTGCTGTTGAAGCTGAAAATGCTGCCTCTCCCCACCTGCTGGGATATTGGTTCAGCTTGGTCATGATGCCTTTTGGTGGACACTTGAGATCCTTTTCCATAGCATTACCTTGGTACCTGCCCAGTTCTTACAGCTGGTCTCCAACCTATGAAATCTATACCTTCCTCTGCCAGAGGACCTACAGCATCCTCTCCTTGTTTCTGTCCCAAGAGCAAGTGGCCCAAGTATTTAAAAATTCACATCTAAAGCACCTCTCACAGTTTCATACATCTACTGGAAGATTTTCAATGGTGACTGGGCTTCCTTAAAGCTGTCTGTAGCCCATCCAGTTCTCCATGCTGTCTTACTATCGCTTACTAGCTATTAATCACCACATCTAGGGTCTCTCCAGATGTTCTCAGAAGCCTGTCCATGCACCATCCAGGTGCATCTCCATGGAGACAGCACTCCACTGTGTTCTGCATTAATTCTGACCTCTCCTCTTGAAAAGAGGATTCTTACCTGTAACCAGAGTATTTCACATACGTGATCATCACTCTGTGCCAAAGGTACCTGAGATCGCAATAACCAGAAACCTATAAAGAGTATGGCCTTCTTGAGAACAAATTCAGCTTTTGTAGCAGAGGTATGAGGCTTAGGAAAGCCAATCTCCCAGCTCAAATCTAGAAACAAGAGCAACTGTCTATGCAGCTTTAATCTCTCCTATGTCTCGGCTAAGAAACAAGATCAACAGAATAATAAACAGGTTACCAGGGAATCAAAAGTTGCTGCAGCAAAGGCTGCCAGTATCAAATCTGGGTCCATCTAAGGCATCCTGAAATGGGGAAAAGCCAACTCACACAAAGGCAAGGTGTGTGGGATGGGCTGCAGATTGCCTTCAGCAGAAGGGTGCTGGGTGGAAAATACAGGACTTAACTGAAGGGACAAACAAGTCAGACACTTTCAGTTCTGAGATATGATATAAAACAGATGGGATTCAGGAATGAGTGAAAGGAGGGGGTGGGCTTGCTTAAAACAGGGAAGAAACTCTGGGCTATTTAGTTGTTGGGTTGATTGAACCTTCTCTAGAGCCAGCAAGAACATCCCACATCCATGTGGTGAGGTGCAAGGGGGGGCGATGCTCCCTGCCCTCTCTGCAGGAGAATCTGATAGTCTTCAGCAAGAAACTCAGTGGGCCTGGTCTCAGAGCTACCGTGCCAGAAAGGGTCAATGAGAATGAGAGCTCACCTTTCAGAAGAGTCCTAGAGAACTTCACCAGGGAAGGGGTAAGGGAGGCCACTATGCATGCCACAGGATAAGAATCGCATTCAGCAGGGAGCCAGGGCTCACTTTGCAAAATGCCTGGCACTGGCTGTTGAAGTCCCTTGCCAAGAGGCTGATCTCAGCACAGGGAGGATGGAGCACAGCGGCCACAGCAATGTCTCTCACCCCAGCTCAAAGGCTGATTATGTCCCTCAGCACCTCAGGGAGACAGGATGCTCACAAGTGGGGACAGCTCTTGCCTCAAGGGAGGGCTCTTATGCCACTCCCACTGCTGATAAAACAGTGGAGCCTGTCCCCACCTAGACACAACAGCCCAGCTGTTGGGGAAGAAGCCAGAGCAATCACTAGCATGTTTCCAGACTGCCAAAGTCCCCACCAACATGGACTGCAGGGTGGAGAAGCTGAACCAGCCTGCCTAAATATTCAGTGTGGGGACACCTCACTACCAATCCAGAGGGAGATGATCCTAAAAGGATAGTCTTGGACAAATGTTCATTCATGGAGGTCACCAGACAGCAGCCACAGTCCTGAGACAGATGCTGACAGAGAGACTTGCCCAAATGCATCCTGCCATGGAACCCCATTCGGTAAGACACATCCGTGCTTGGACTGTACTTGGGCAATAAACATTCACACTTATGCACAGCCACCGAGTGAGACAGGACCTTTGTCCCCTGCATGCCAAGGTCTGCTCTAGTGCACGAAGGACCATACTAGACTTGGCTGCAACCTGCTCACGGGTGAGCATGGTCAGCTGGAAAGAGAACTGACCCGGCTCCTGCAAAGTTCATTTCATCAACTCATCATCTTGGTCAAAACCATGAGAAAGCCCACTCCAACAATGGCCAAGCTGCCACTGCAACCAAGTCTTTCAGAAAGTTTAGGCCAAACAAAGATTTTTGAATGGGCTGAGGTCTAAGGGTAAATGAGATACAATTCTTCCCTGTGAGATGAATACAGACCAGCAGGTGTTCAGAAAGATCAAGCAGCCAAAACCTGGGTCTTTGCTAGACAATTTCTTCTGATATTGCTTCCTGAGCAGGTACTGCCACGAGGTATCCTGGAAAAGGGATGAGGTTAGGGACATGAGAAGCAACACAGCACTGAGCAATTCCTAGACACCACAGGTCCCAGCAGGGCTCATGGTGGAGATAAGCAGCCTAGATACTCCCCAAAGAACAGTGAGGAATCCACAGAGAAGAGTTAAATAGATGTAAGGTCCCCATCTCCTCATATCCAGCATCAAAGATGTGGGGTCACCACTGATGGACAGGTAGATGCAGGTGAGATGGTCTGGCTAACACTGTTGTGCTTCCCATGCCAAGAAATTGCTGAGGCAAAGGATCAGCGTCGCACGTCCTGCCAGTGAGATCTCAAGGGCTGGCACACTGGTGGGGAACCAGCCTATTGCTGGTGATATAAGTCCCCAGGGAACAGCACACATGGGTGGGGGAGAGCTCAGTTTCACTGTGAATGAAGTTCTGACAAGCAGCGTGGGACTGGGGTCCTCACATCTCCTGCCTGGTACATGATCCTCTGGGCAATGGCTGCTCAAGGCAGAGATGTCAGTCCTTCTGTGCTTCATGCTGGAAATTTCTCAGCATACTTGCTCTACAGTCCTGTGGGTTTCTTAAGTAGCACCGGGAGGCCAAGGTACACACGTCATGGATGATGCACAGGGGAAGGCAGGCTTAGCCAGGCACTCACAGAGATCTCCACAGCAGAGAAAGAGCAGAAAACATTGCAAAAAGGGGTCTGCATGAACCAGAAGAGGCTCCAGGCAGGACAAAAAGTGATCCCTGATCTACCACGTGTGAGGTATCGTCACTCAAAAGAAAAAGCCCAGATTAAAATACTTCCTCTAGTTTTAGCTCTTTTAGGAAGAAAAATAAAAAGGGAAGAGGGAAGGAAAGGAAAACAGTCAACAAGGCAGTGTGGAGATGAGGACCATGGTGAAGGCACAGACCTACCACACAGCCCGAGGCAGCAGGGGCAGAGGGAGCACCCCCTGCTGCTGTCCTGTGCCCTGCTGCTGTCCTGTGGAACGCTCTCCCAGCTGCCCTGTCAGAGGCAAAGATAGCACTGGTGAGTTGGGGCCCAGCCACAGCAGACCATCAGCTGAGGAACCATTTCCTGGTGCCAGTAACAACATCCCAGCTGTGCTCTGGCTGGGAGATTTCCTTGGCTGCTGACTTCTCCTGCAGTTTGCAGGGCCTTGACTCCCCACATTGAAATACTAACACATGCCTTGACACGTCTTGCAGGCACAGGCACAGGACCTCACCCTGCCTAAACGCCAACCCCGTGGTGTGTGGATGTGCTGGTGCTCACAGCTCAAGTGCAAGCAGTGTTAGTAACCCAAGCCAACCCTGCGGAGAGAAACCATTGCAACTCCAAGCCCCCATTTTATCTACCTTACCTAATCTTAGAGATGATCCAAAAACCCTGCTGTCAGCTACGTTCTCTTCCTTTCATGATCATTTGTGAGAAAAGGTCCCCAACATGAGAAGGACATGGACCTACTGGAGCAAGTCCAGAGGAGGCCATGAGGATGATGCGAGGGCTGGAGCACCTCTCCTGTGAGGACAGGCTGGAGAGTTGGGGCTGTTCAGCCTGGAGAAGAGAAGGCTCCAGGGAGACCTTCTAGTGGCCTTCCAGTACCTGAAGGGGCTCCAGGAAGGCTGGGGAGGGACTTTTGACAAGGGCAGGGAGCAATAGAACAAAGGGTGATGGCTTTAAACTGGCAGAGGGGAGACTGAGATGAGACATGAGGAAGAAATTGTTTCCTGTGAGGGTGGTGAGACACTGGCACAGGTTGGCCAGAGAAGCTCCAGAGAAGCTGTGGCTGCCCCCTCCCTGGAAGTGTTCAAGGCCAGGTTGGATGAGGCTTTGAGCACCCTGGTCTAGTGGAAGGTGTCCCTGCTGATGGCAGGGGGGTTGGAACTGGATGAGCTTTAAGGTCCCTTCCAACCCAAAGCAGTCCATGAAGTGTTTTTCTCCAGAGCTTCACTTGCCTTGGCTGTGCAGCCTGGGTCCACTGCTCAGTGGACAGCCCTGCAGAACAGAACAGTACCTCCCAGCAGGCTGCTCACCCC